>NC_083762.1:593581-656081 GCF_963514075.1 Conger conger | reverse complement strand
AACGCATCATCAGGCTGTGATGTCGCACTGTGAGAGAGGGGAAACGCATCATCAGGCTGTGATGTCGCTCTGTGAGAGAGGGGAAACGCATCATCAGGCTGTGATGTCGCTCTGTGAGAGAGGGGAAACGCATCATCAGGCTGTGATGTCGCTCTGTGAGAGAGGGGAAACGCATCAGGCTGTGATGTCGCACTGCGGCCATGTTGTGCCTCACTCTTCCACGGTTCTGCTGGTGGGGGCACTAGTGTTTCCCTGGAGACACAAACTGCTGTGGAGATGATCCTCAGGCCCCCTCTGCAGCTCACACAGGGGCTCCCAGAATGCTCTCTGTTCTTTGCTGTGCAGGGCCCTCTCTGTGGCCCCGGCTGTCACGGCCGTGATTGGGTCCCGCTGTTAGCAGCAGCCATTAACTCAAGCGTAGTGTGATGTCAGCATATTTAAATGTCAGGCTTTTAAACACAAAGCCTGTCACTGTTTGTTTTATTTTTGCATGTAAGTAAAAAATGCAGAAATCTGGGTCACCACAGGAAACGTCATTATGTTCGTTCATAATTCATGGTGTCTGAGGAGATTAGGGCGATTGGATGTGACGTGCGTCAGGATCATACCGTCGCGATGGCTTGGACGTGTGTGCAATGGGAACGGTAGCTCTGGTCAGCACAGAGATGGGTTATTCCATGAGTTCTTTGTTCTATGAATTACCATTAACAAGCACTTCATAACCACTGCATAAGCACTTTATAAGCACTGCATAAACGGTTTATAACTACTGCGTGGATCCACTGGCACTGCGGAACGGCCTCTCTCCGAGCCTCCGCTCCCTCCAGGCAGTTATTAATAATCAATTATTCACCTGTAATATGCAGAGCTCAGGCTCAGGGCAGATGGACTGCTAACTCCACAGATCAGAAGGAGTTTAACCTTTCATTTATTTCAGACCTGTGGGGACCTTCAGACCTGTGGGGACCTTCAGACCTGTGGGGACCTTCAGACCTGTGGGGACCTTAACAGGTGTGTGTCCTGGGGTGGCATGCTCACTACTTCACATGCTTATCTCACATATACATTTATCCCATCATATTTCCTGAAGAAATCTAATCTGCACAATTGACTGGGTTTCAAACCCATATCCTCCTGGTTATGAGACCATTTCCCATGACTACCCGCTGCACTTCCATGCCTGACTCAGTGAGATTATTATGGCAGTTTGGTGTAATCAGTGTGTGAGATTATTATGGCAGTTTGGTGTAATCAGTGTGTGAGATTATTATGGCAGTTTGGTGTAATCAGTGTGTGAGATTATTATGGCAGTTTGGTGTAATCAGTGTGTGAGATTATTATGGCAGTTTGGTGTAATCAGTGTGTGAGATTATTATGGCAGTTTGGTGTAATCAGTGTGTGAGATTATTATGGCAGTTTGGTGTAATCAGTGTGTGAGATTATTATGGCAGTTTGGTGTAATCAGTGTGTGAGATTATTATGGCAGTTTGGTGTAACGCAAAAGAGACTTTGCTAGACTGGACGGTTACTGCTTTGAATCCCAGTTTGGGATTGAGCTGTCACTGTGCTGTCACTGTGGCCTACAGATGATACACAGTGAAGAACCGTCCACACCAAGAACAATTTCTATAATGATAACCATACATAGTATATCATTTCAACAACCTTTCTCATTCAAGTGGATGGGAGTCCACACCACACTCAAATCAATCCAAATTGACAAAGCTTCACAGTCAAAGGAGATATTTACAGAACTTTATTGTTCATCAGCGTGGATGTTCATAGTGTTATCATTACGGTTTATTTATATTTATAGTTCATTGTATGGACAGGCCTTAACTCTGACCTACAGACAGTGCACAGTATCTCTGACCTACAGACAGTGCACAGTAACTCTGACCTACAGGCAGTGCACAGTAATTCTGACCTACAGACAGTGCACAGTATCTCTGACCTCCAGACAGTGCACAGTATTTCTGACCTACAGACAGTGCACTATATCTCTGACCTACAGACAGTACACAGTATCTCTGACCTACAGACAGTGCACAGTAACTCTGACCTACAGACAGTGCACAGTAACTCTGACCTACAGACAGTGCACAGTATCTCTGACCTACAGACAGTGCACTATATCTCTGACCTACAGACAGTGCACAGTATCTCTGACCTACAGACAGTGCACAGTAACTCTGACCTACAGACAGTGCACAGTAACTCTGACCTACAGACAGTGCACAGTATCTCTGACCTCCAGACAGTGTACGGTAGTGTTGGTACAGGCAGTGCACAGTATCTCTGACCTACAGACAGTGTACGGTAGTGTTGGTACAGGCAGTGCGCAGTATCTCTGACCTACAGACAGTGCACAGTGGCGTTGTCTCTCCAGTTGAGTGTCGTGGTGCAGGGTTTCCTGAGGACGCTGAAAGTAACAGGGAGGTTCAGCAGCTGGCCTGTTAGCAGCAGCCTTATTTGTTATTTCATTTCTTATTTAACGCGGCCTGGCTGTGAGATTAACTCTGTTACTCTCTTCATCATTACTGCAGCGGGAGGCAAGGCTCTGTGATGTGTTCTCATGAAACCCACGCATGCCTGGGGTCAGGTGGGTCAGAGTCGGACAGGTGAGACTGGTGAGCCAGGTGAGCCAGCGGGGACAGGTGAGACTGGTGAGACAGGTGAGCCAGCGGGGACAGGTGAGACAGGTGAGCCAGGTGAGCCAGCGGGGACAGGTGAGCCAGGTGAGCCAGCGGGGACAGGTGAGCCAGGTGAGCCAACGGGGACAGGTGAGACAGGTGAGACAGGTGAGCCAACGGGGACAGGTGAGACAGGTGAGACAGGTGAGCCAGCGGGGACAGGTGAGACAGGTGAGCCAGCGGGGACAGGTGAGACAGGTGAGACAGGTGAGCCAGCGGGGACAGGTGAGCCAGGTGAGCCAGCGGGGACAGGTGAGCCAGGTGAGCCAACGGGGACAGGTGAGACAGGTGAGACAGGTGAGCCAACGGGGACAGGTGAGACAGGTGAGACAGGTGAGCCAGCGGGGACAGGTGAGCCAGGTGAGCCAGCGGGGACAGGTGAGCCAGGTGAGCCAGCGGGGATGTTTTTGCCAATTGGATGCTTAGTTGACAGGTTGAAAGAGCCAGGTTCGGAATTTAACCAGCACACCGGGGAACCCTCTGCTCTTTGTAAAGAGTATCATGGGATGAACACAGTGAGTCAGGACCTTGGTTTAACGTCTCATCAGAAAGATGGATCTATCAGTCAGAAATGACATTGTTCAGAAACGTACTGCACAGCCCGATAAAGCCCAATAACACACATTCTGTTGCCGTCACAGTGAGAAGGGATTGGGGGGGGCGGTGATGTATTTTTAATCAGATGCACATCTGCTGATCTTCATGTAAACGAGTGAATATAAATGAGCTGTGTACTAACCCTGGAGCTCAGGTTTTCTCCTTAAGATGTCCAAGACTGGTGTAGACTCCAAATAAAAATAACTGTTTAGCACACAGCTGTAACTGACTGAGGCAGAGCTGGATGTCCACTGAATATAATGATCCCTGTATAGTAGACAAAGAAATAACACAAAATTAACATATTATGTCTAGGTTTCAGTAAGCATGAATGTCCTTGTGAGTATGTTTGTGTGTTCATGTGGTGACCTGTAGCGTAGTGGTTAAGGTAAATGATTGGGACTTGCAAGGTCGGTGGTTCTAATCCCAGTGTAGCCACAATAAGATCCGCACAGCCGTTGGGCCCTTGAGCAAGGCCCTTAACCCTGCATTACTCCAGGGGAGGATTGTCTCCTGCTTAGTCTAATCAACTGTAGGTCGGATAAGAGCGTCTGCTAAATACCAATAATGTAATGTAAATGTGTGTGTGTGTGTGTGTGTGTGTGTGTGTGTGTGTGCGAGTGTGTATGTGTGTGTGTCACATCAATTTGTATGAAGATGCCTTGCAGATTGATTATGATATAAACAAAATGACTGAAAACCACAATATAATAAATTGCATGTCAAAACAAAATAAGCTGTACATATAGTTATGAGAGTGGGGATATGTGGATTATTCCACAGTGACATTTTTGTGCACTTACATTATTATTTGCAAGTAATTCTGTGTGAGAGATATCCAAGTGATACATTACAGACATAAGTTATTTAGCTGAAGCAACTTATTTTACTTTATTGAAAGCAACTTACAGTTGATTAGACTAAACAGGGGAGCAATGTGTGGCTAAGGGCCCAACCAGGACCCAACCCAGACCCAACAGCTGCATGATCTTATCATGCCTACACCAAGCCTTTCAGGCCCCAGTCATGTACCTTAGCCACTAGGCTACAGGCTGCCCCAGTCATGCACCTTAGCCACTAGGCTACAGGCTGCCCCAGTCATGTACCTTAGCCACTAGGCTACAGGCTGCCAGTGTCATGCACCTTAGCCACTAAGCTACAGGCTGTCCAAGTCATGTACCTTAGCCACTAGGCTACAGGCTGCCCCAGTCATGTACCTTAACCACTAGGCTACAGGCTGCCCCAGTCATGTATCTTAGCCACTAGGCTACAGGCTGCCCCAGTCATGTACCTTAGCCACTAGGCTACAGGCTGCCCCAGTCATGTACCTCAGCCACTAGGCTACAGGCTGCCCCAGTCATGTACCTTATCCATTAGGCTACAGACTGTCCCAGTCATGTACCTTAGCCACTAGGCTACAGGCTGCCCCAGTCATGTACCTCAGCCACTAGGCTACAGGCTGCCCCAGTCATGTATCTTAGCCACTAGGCTACAGGCTGCCCCAGTCATGTATCTTAGCCACTAGGCTACAGGCTGCCCCAGTCATGTACCTTAGCCACTAGGCTACAGGCTGCCCCAGTCATGTACCTTAGCCACTAGGCTACAGGCTGCCCCAGTCATGTACCTTAGCCACTAGGCTACAGGCTGGCCCAGTCATGTATCTTAACCACTAGGCTACAGGCTGCTCCAGTCATGTACCTTAGCCACTAGGCTACAGGCTGCCCCAGTCATGTACCTTAGCCACTAGGCTACAGGCTGCCCCAGTCATGTACCTCAGCCACTAGGCTACAGGCTGCCCTTGAGATGGGGTGAGCGATAATATTTTCCCCTCAGTAGGTTTGCTGAGTGCTAATGCTTTTCCTTTGTTGTGGTAATGGCCATCGACAGTGATCACACTAATAATCTGTTACCTTGGGAACATCACTATGGTGACACAGCCTGCTACATAATCAATCTGAGGAGTACAACTTGGATTCAGTCAACATCTGTGCTTGTCTTTGACTCAAATAAACACCTGCTTTGTTTTTTTCTTTAAAAAAAACATGTAATGGGTTCAGAATTAACCTAAGCATTGTGGGGAGAAAAGTTTGGTAGTTTAGAACTTTAGTGCTCTTCAAACATTACCTCTGTTGTTGTTTTTTAAGCATCTGTAAAAATGTATTCAGTGCAGTTATCTTCTATAATTATCATTTTCTTGACCTCTAGTGCTAATGACATTACGTGCAGTACTTCAGCACTTAAAAATAATGAATACTGTACTTGCCAAAAAAAAAATGTTTTCTTTGCATGAATATTATTATTTTATGTATTTTAAATACTGGAAAAATAAATTCATGTTCAAACTGATTAGAGTACAAGAGTTGTATTTGACTGCTCAATTATAGAGGTATAAACTAATACATATAGTAACATGTAATGATTATTACTCATTAACCCACATGCCAATTATTTCTCAATGTTTGTTTGATGTTGATTATATTTACATATTACATGTATTATGTCAAAAAGAGAAAATGTTACATTAATTATCAAAACTGCTTATAAATGGAGTGCAGTACTGCACTGGCAGGCACTAAAGGGCTAAAGCACTAAAGCATTAAAGCACTAAAGCACGAAAGCACGAAAGCACTAAAGCTCTAAAGCACTAAAGCATTAAAGCACTAAACGCTAAAGCATTAAAGCACTAAAGCAAGAGAGAGAATAATGGATAGATAGACAAATGGATAGATAGAGAGCTGGAATATGATATATGTGCTCTGTAAGAGCCACTTCAGGAATGAAGGCAAGATCATAGAGAGAGGGGGATGGAGGATGAGTGTGGTGAGAGAAGGAGAGTGGGAGAGGGAAAGAGAGGGAGAGAGAAAGGGAGAGGGAGAAAGAGTGAGAGAGAGCAGGAGAGAGGGAGAGGGAAGGAAACAGTGATTGAAGGAATAGTGGAGGGTAGATGTTTGTGGAGTAGTGAAGGATAGATGTTTGTGGAGTAGTGGAGGGTAGATGTTTGTGGTGTAGTGGAGGATAGATGTTTGGGAGTGTGATTTGTGCTCTGGCCCCCGTCCGCCCCCTGTCCCCCCATTATGGTGTTGCTCTCTCAGCCGACATGACTGAACGAGTTTCCTAATTAGAATCCAGCCCAAATCTTACAACAATAAAGATTAATTACGCGATTGGCTTTTAAAACCTTTCATAAACAATTAAGCAAGCGATCTGCTGTTTAATTTGATCAAAAAGAATAAACATTCTGATGTGTTTGTTTGGCTGTTGTGACTGTGAGACGAGTTAGGGCTTTGCGCTCCATGACTGAATCCCCAGGGCTGGCTCCTGTAGGCAGATGCGGGTGCCATTTTGAATTCAAGCGGAGGCTGCTCTTTATGAGAAGGTTGCTTTACCCAGTAGGCTGTATACATACCCGCTGAGCTGGTAGGTGCCTTGCATGGGTGAATGAGGAGCATCAATTGTACAGCGCTTTGTATATAGGCGCTATATAAATGCCAACTATTTACCATTTACCTAACATACTCTCTCCTAATACACTCCTAACACACTAAACATCCTGTAGAGAGAGAGGGAGAGAGATGGAGGGAGGGAGATGGAGAGAGAGAGAGGGAGAGATCAACCCTCCGGGATCGATCAACATTGTAATACTAAACATGTCTTGGTTGAGAGGTTGTTTGGCCTAATGTTTAAATATTTGTTTTAAAATGAGCCAGTCCTTCTGTTTACAGATGATCTTCATGGTTTCTGGCCGGCCGTTGGCCCTCAGTTCTCCCTGTACGCCTGAGAGGCCCTCATGTATAAATACAATCAGATCAGGGAGCAGACGCTGTGGAAATGTCACTGCCTTCCAGCTGGCCAGTCTGTCCATCACACGCGGATTGGCATTTGATTGACAGCCTGGACCATCAGATGGGGTGTGGGTGGATTCTCCTCTGCTGCCAGATGGCCGGTTTGGGCTGGCCTGTGTTTGGCCTGTTATAGACTGAGAGTGGGGTTTGTGTTTGGCCTGTTATAGACTGAGAGTGGGCTTGTGTTTGTCCTGTTATAGACTGAGAGTGGGGTTTGTGTTTGGCCTGTTATAGACTGAGAGTGGGCTTGTGTTTGGCCTGTTATAGACTGAGAGTGGGCTTGTGTTTGGCCTGTTATTGACTGAGAGTGGGCTTGTGTTTGGCCTGTTATAGACTGAGAGTGGGCTTGTGTTTGGCCTGTTATTGACTGAGAGTGGGCTTGTGTTTGGCCTGTTATAGACTGAGAGTGGGCTTGTGTTTGGCCTGTTATAGACTGAGAGTGGGGTTTGTGTTTGGCCTGTTATAGACTGAGAGTGGGGTTTGTGTTTGGCCTGTTATAGCCTGAGAGTGGGCTTGTGTTTGGCCTGTTATAGACTGAGAGTGGGTTTGTGTTTGGCCTGTTATTGACTGAGAGTGGGCTTGTGTTTGGCCTGTTATAGACTGAGAGTGGGCTTGTGTTTGGCCTGTTATAGAATGAGAGTGGGTTTGTGTTTGGCCTGTTATAGACTGAGAGTGGGGTTTGTGTTTGGCCTGTTATAGAATGAGAGTGGGGTTTGTGTTTGGCCTCTTATAGACTGAGAGTGGGGTTTGTGTTTGGCCTGTTATAGAATGAGAGTGGGGTTTGTGTTTGGCCTGTTATAGACTGAGAGTGGGCTTGTGTTTGGCCTGTTATAGAATGAGAGTGGGCTTGTGTTTGGCCTGTTATAGACTGAGAGTGGGCTTGTGTTTGGCCTGTTATAGAATGAGAGTGGGCTTGTGTTTGGCCTGTTATAGACTGAGAGTGGGTTTGTGTTTGGCCTGTTATAGACTGAGAGTGGGTTTGTGTTTGGCCTGTTATAGACTGAGAGTGGGCTTGTGTTTGGCCTGTTATAGACTGAGAGTGGGTTTGTGTTTGGCCTGTTATAGACTGAGAGTGGGTTTGTGTTTGGCCTGCTATAGAATGAGAGTGGGGTTTGTGTTTGGCCTGTTATAGCCTGAGAGTGGGCTTGTGTTTGGCCTGTTATTGACTGAGAGTGGGCTTGTGTTTGGCCTGTTATAGACTGAGAGTGGGCTTGTGTTTGGCCTGTTATAGACTGAGAGTGGGCTTGTGTTTGGCCTGTTATAGACTGAGAGTGGGCTTGTGTTTGGCCTGTTATAGACTGAGAGTGGGCTTGTGTTTGTCCTGTTATAGACTGAGAGTGGGCTTGTGTTTGGCCTGTTATAGACTGAGAGTGGGGTTTGTGTTTGGCCTGTTATAGCCTGAGAGTGGGCTTGTGTTTGGCCTGTTATAGACTGAGAGTGGGCTTGTGTTTGGCCTGTTATAGACTGAGAGTGGGCTTGTGTTTGGCCTGTTATAGACTGAGAGTGGGCTTGTGTTTGGCCTGTTATAGACTGAGAGTGGGCTTGTGTTTGGCCTGTTATTGACTGAGAGTGGGCTTGTGTTTGGCCTGTTATTGACTGAGAGTGGGCTTGTGTTTGGCCTGTTATAGACTGAGAGTGGGCTTGTGTTTGGCCTGTTATAGACTGAGAGTGGGCTTGTGTTTGGCCTGTTATAGACTGAGAGTGGGCTTGTGTTTGACCTGTTATAGACTGAGAGTGGGCTTGTGTTTGGCCTGTTATAGACTGAGAGTGGGCTTGTGTTTGGCCTGTTATAGACTGAGAGTGGGGTTTGTGTTTGGCCTGTTATAGACTGAGAGTGGGGTTTGTGTTTGGCCTGTTATAGCCTGAGAGTGGGCTTGTGTTTGGCCTGTTATAGACTGAGAGTGGGCTTGTGTTTGGCCTGTTATAGACTGAGAGTGGGCTTGTGTTTGGCCTGTTATAGACTGAGAGTGGGCTTGTGTTTGGCTTGTTATAGACTGAGAGTGGACTTGTGTTTGGCCTGTTATAGACTGAAAGCAGCTTTTTTTCTTCAAAGCGGGAGCAGGCCGTGGCGCATGCATTTTTTTGCGATGGTTCTGTAGCGATGGAGGCCGAGATTGATCTCATCTGATGACAGGATCATGAATTATTCTTCATCATCAGCGCAGATGAAAGGAAGATTTGAGTCTTCATCTGTTTCCACATGCGTCCGTCAGATCAGAGTGTGTTTCACTCCAAGGACTCGTGTTGGTTTCCTGCAGAAGGTTTTTACCACATTAAAGGATGAGACTTGTCTGGCAGAGTAACTTTGCAATGGTTTATAGGTGAGTGAATGTGACGACACCTTTCTCAAAATGACAACCCAGATCTATGTTTCAGTCAGTGCTTGAATTCTGGAAGTGCTCAGTTTAGCTAAATTTGAACACTGAACAGTACGCCTGTAGATCTACTGAACAGCATGCCAGCGCTCTTAACAGGAACGTGTGGTTCCGTAGAAGAACGCAATCTAGTTCAAAGGTTCTTTTATCAGTCAAAATGACTCTTTGTCTGGGAGCTTTCACACTTCACACCTATGATTGAGGGTTCTATAAAGAACTGCAAAGGGAACCTCTATGGATACAAGCCAAATAACCCTCTCTGAGAGTGTGGGTGAGATCTCACAGATCACTGGTGTCTCTCGAGCCACTCTAAGTTTCTCAGCAAATCACTGGTTATCTCAGGTTAGGGTTCTAAGCTCTGAGTCTCTCACAGGGTTAGGGTTCTAAGCTCTGAGTCTCTCACGGGGTTAGGGTTATAAGCTATGAGTCTCTCATGGGGTTAGGGTTCTAAGCTCTGAGTCTCTCACAGGGTTAGGGTTCTAAGCCATGAGTCTCTCACAGGGTTAGGGTTATAAGCTATGAGTCTCTCATGGGGTTAGGGTTATAAGCTATGAGTCTCATGGGGTTAGGGTTCTAAGCTCTGAGTCTCTCACAGGGTTAGGGTTCTAAGCCATGAGTCTCTCACAGGGTTAGGGTTATAAGCTATGAGTCTCTCATGGGGTTAGGGTTCTAAGCTCTGAGTCTCTCACAGGGTTAGGGTTCTAAGCCATGAGTCTCTCACAGGGTTAGGGTTATAAGCTCTGAGTCTCTCACGGGGTTAGGGTTATAAGCTATGAGTCTCTCATGGGGTTAGGGTTCTAAGCTCTGAGTCTCTCACAGGGTTAGGGTTCTAAGCCATGAGTCTCTCACAGGGTTAGGGTTATAAGCTATGAGTCTTTCATGGGGTTAGGGTTCTAAGCTCTGAGTCTCTCACAGGGTTAGGGTTCTAAGCCATGAGTCTCTCACAGGGTTAGGGTTATAAGCTATGAGTCTCTCATGGGGTTAGGGTTCTAAGCTCTGAGTCTCTCACAGGGTTAGGGTTCTAAGCTCTAAGTCTCTCACGGGGTTAGGGTTTTAAGCTATGAGTCTCTCACAGGGTTAAGGTTATAAGCTATGACTCTCTCACATGGTTAGGGTTCTAAGCTATGAGTCTCTCATGGGGTTAGGGTTCTAAGCTCTGAGTCTCTCACAGGGTTAGGGTTCTAAGCTATGAGTCTCTTACAGGGTTAGGGTTCTAAGCTATGAGTCTCTCACGGGGTGAGGGTTATAAGCTCTGAGTCTCTCACAGGGTTAGGGTTCTAAGCTCTGAGTCTCTCACAGGGTTAGGGTTCTACGCTCTGAATCTCTCACGGGGTTAGGGTTCTAAGCTATGAGTCTCTCATAGGGTTATGGTTCTAAGCTAAGCTCTGAGTTTCTCATGGGGTTAGGGTTCTAAGCTCTGAGTCTCTCACAGGGATATGGTTCTAAGCTCTGCATCTCTCACAGGGTTAGGGTTCTAAGCTATGAGTCTCTCATGGGGTTATGGTTCTAAGCTAAGCTCTGAGTTTCTCATGGGGTTATGGTTATAAGCTCTGAGTTTCTCACAAGGTTAGGGTTCTAAGCTCTGAGTTTCTCACAGCGTTAGGGTTCTAAGCTCTGAGTCTCTCATGGGGTTAGGGTTCTAAGCTCTGAGTTTCTCACAGGGTTACGGTTCTAAGCTCTGAGTTTCTCACAGCGTTAGGGTTCTAAGCTCTGAGTTTCTCACAGCGTTAGGGTTCTAAGCTCTGAGTCTGTCACAGGGTTATGGTTCTAAGCTCTGAGTTTCTCACAGGGTTACGGTTCTAAGCTCTGAGTTTCTCACAGGGTTAGGGTTCTAAGCTCTGAGTCTCTCATGGGGTTAGGGTTCTAAGCTCTGAGTTTCTCACAGCGTTAGGGTTCTAAGCTCTGAGTTTCTCACAGCGTTAGGGTTCTAAGCTCTGTGTTTCTCACAGGGTTAGGGTTCTAAGCTCTGAGTCTCTCATGGGGTTAGGGTTCTAAGCTCTGAGTTTCTCACAGCGTTAGGGTTCTAAGCTCTGAGTCTCTCATGGGGTTAGGGTTCTAAGCTCTGAGTTTCTCACAGGGTTAGGGTTCTAAGCTCTGAGTTTCTCACAGCATTAGGGTTCTAAGCTCTGAGTCTCTCACGGGGTTAGGGTTCTAAGCTCTGAGTCTCTCATGGGGTTAGGGTTCTAAGCTCTGAGTTTCTCTTAGGGTTCTAAGCTCTGAGTCTCTCACGGGGTTAGGGTTCTAAGCTCTGAGTCTCTCATGGGGTTAGGGTTCTAAGCTCTGAGTTTCTCACAGCGTTAGGGTTCTACGCTCTGAGTTTCTCACAGCGTTAGGGTTCTAAGCTCTGAGTCTCTCATGGGGTTAGGGTTCTAAGCCCTGAGTCTCTCACCGGGTTAGGGTTTTAAGCCCTGAGTCTCGCAAGGGTTCTCTACACACACCACACACACCCCAGGCCTGCTCTCTACATTCAATTCCTCTTCTCATTTCCTTTTCCTCTCTCCCCCCCCCCCCCCCCCCCGCTTCCCTTCAGCTCAGAGCTGGGCTGACAGGGGGAATATTCCAGAATGAAAGGCTGTGGTTAGGCTAAGTATTCCCACAATGCCCTCTGTTGTGGCTTTCCCCTCTGTGTTTGCATAGAGATGGGAGTGTACACTCTCATTTAAAGTCCAGCAACAGAGCGTTGCTGTGACCTACGATGGCTCAGTGCTACACACAGAGTGCACACTCGATGGCTCAGTGCTACACACAGAGTGCACACTTGATGGCTCAGTGCTACACACAGAGTGCACACTCGATGGCTCAGTGCTACACACAGAGTGCACACTTCTTGGTTCAGTGCACGCCCTGTTTTACTAGCTCTGAGATGATGTATTCAGACCGCTGATTGGCATTAGCATGTCACCTGCCTGTCAGTGCACTGGTTTGAGCTGGGGTGACATGGCTCAGGCAGTAAGAGCAGTCGTCTGGCAGTCGGAGGGTTGCTGGGTTGATCCCCCGCCCTGGCAGTGTCGAAGTGTCCCTGAGCAAGACAGCTAACCCCCAACTGCTCCTGACGAGCTGGTCGGCGCCTTACATGGCAGCCAATCGCCGTCGGTGTGTGAGTGTGTGTATGAATGGGTGAATGAGAAGCATCAATTGTACAGCGCTTTGGATAAAGGCGCTATATAAATGCCAACCATTTACCATTTACCATTTGAGCTGTCAGAGGTTAAGCGCACCCAAGCAGGCTGGGATGTGCACATTACTACATCTGTCACAGGAGGGGGGGCCTGTTTGCTCATCCAGTGTGTCTGAGGCAGATAAAGACTTCACACACCCAGCCCTGTACTCTGATGTCAGTGCGTGTGTGTGTGTGTGCATGTGTGCATGTGTGCGTGTGTGTGTGTGTGTGTGTGTGTGTGTGTGCATGTGTGCATGTGTGTCTGTGTGTGTGTGTGTGTAAGAGAGAGAGAGAGAGTGTGTGTGTTTACATGTATGTGTCTTTATGTGTGTGTGTCCAAAGCAGATACGCACTTCACACACCCAGCCCTGTACTCTGATGTCAGTGCGTGTGCGTGTGTGTGCATGTGTGCATGTGTGCGTGTGTGTGTGTGTGTGTGTGTGTGTGCATGTGTGCATGTGTGTCTGTGTGTGTGTGTGTGTAAGAGAGAGAGAGAGAGTGTGTGTGTTTACATGTATGTGTCTTTATGTGTGTGTGTCCAAAGCAGATACGCACTTCACACACCCAGCCCTGTACTCTGATGTCGGTGTGTGTGTGTGTGTGTGTGTGTGTGTGTGTGCATGTGTGCATGTGTGTCTGTGTGTCTGTTTGTGTGTGTGCATGTGTGCATGTGTGTCTGTGTGTCTGTGTGTTTGTTCGTGTATTTATATATTCAGGAATAACACTTGTTTTTTATTAAATTGCAGAAGTTGAAGTTTGACCCTTGGCATGTGGCAGTAAATCATTATCTGTCGCTGAAAACCAGTCATAAGCATCTATTTGCATAGTCTACATTAATGTTGGGTTTATATGGGTTCAGCTTATTTGCTCATTTTCCATCATTTTCCAATTACTACTGTATGAAGTAATTTGACTTATTTTTTAAACCTAAGTTCTGAATAGTTTTGTGTATGTGTGTATGTGTGTGTTTGTGTGTGTGTGTGTGTGTGTGTGTGTGTGTGTATGTGTGTGTGTGTGTGTGTGTGTGTGTGTATGTGTATGTGTGTGTGCGTGCGTGCGTGCGTGTGTATGTGTATGTGTATGTGTATGTGTATGTGTATGTGTATGTGTGTATGTGTGTGTGCATGTGTGTGTGTATGTGTGTGTGCGTTGCCCTGAGAAGAATTAGTCCTATGTTTTTCCTCTTTTTGTCTTTTGTGAAGCTTTATATTACTCCTGAATGATCTTTCCATCCTTTGTTGCGTGTCTGTTGGCTGCCCTCTTGCTCATTTCAGGAGGTTTGGGGAACAGAGCTGGAGCATGACTGGGGTTACATTCCCCTAACCCAGGACCAGTAGATTCAAAACAGAAAATGTTGTTTTTAATGTTTAACACATTGTTTGTAACTGAGCTGAAATATTATTCCTAAAAATTCCTAAATATGTCATGGAAGCCTAAATAACTTTTAATATTGAATTGAAAGATGATCACGAGGATACCATTTTCATTATCACAATCTTTCCTCTTCATCATTGCTGACTTCTCTTATATGTTGCAAATATGAATTCAGATATGATTTACATGTTTACATATTTGTTATTGATACATTTTCCTATTAATGCCGATATTCATGAGGGGAAATACAATTAAAACGGCATAAAAATACATATTTTACAACTCATCACAGCGTTTCATATTTTATTACAAACAGATATGCCTGCAATCCAATTTATTGTCTCCATGGTGTCTTCGACAGAATCGTCTGCTTCTCTGGACTGTTTGTACTTTAGAGTGCGGTGGCAACAATATCCAAAACGGGCCAAAGACATCAAAAGAGAAATGAGCTTTTCAAAGATCTGCAGAAATGAAATTATCTGACCTCCATTTGCATTCCACAGAACGCATTGATTGGAGACTGGTTTGAAAATCAAAGCAGGGAATATCTCTCCTGAGTGTGAAGCTCTTGTGTTCATGCTCGTTTGTCACGCTGTGTGGATTAGAGGTGAGTTTTAAACAGTTTGATGTTTCAAAGTGTGATAACCGTCAGCATCCTTGGCCGCTAAATAAACATCTTTACAGCGTTTCCCATAATATTATATTTATTCACAAGTAACATAACACCAATACTCCAATACAATGCATATATTTTTTCACAGTGACCACCGTTGCATAATGCGTTTTCTTCAGATGAATACGTATGTGCTACACATTGCATTAGGGCGGATAGTACTGTCATTTAGTTTGCACATGTTGATGACTGTGCTCATTTGTTCTGGTGTGTGGGGTGACATTTCTCATACGGCACCGTCTGTTTATGGATGAGGGAGGATTCAGTGGCTGATAAACGAGGAGACGTCTCTGACTGCCATGTGTGCAGCAGGCCGTCGATACGTCGCTGGTCCATAAACACAGGCATGTGTACGGGCAACGACAGCGCATCACTAATGACAGCGCATCACTAACGACAGCACATCACTAATGACAGCACATCACTAACGACAGCGCATCACTAACGACAGCGCATCACTAATGACAGCACATCACTAACGACAGTGCATCACTAATGACAGCGCATCACTAACGACAGCGCATCACTAATGACAGCACATCACTAACGACAGCGCATCATTAACAACAGCGCATCATTAACGACAGCGCATCACTAACGACAGCGCATCACTAACGACAGCGCATCACTAACGACAGCGCATCACTAACAACAGCGCATCACTAACGACAGCGCATCACTAATGACAGCGCATCATTAACGACAGCGCATCACTAACGACAGCGCATCACTAACGACAGCGCATCACTAACGACAGCGCATCACTAACAACAGCGCATCACTAACGACAGCGCATCACTAATGACAGCGCATCACTAACGACAGCGCATCACTAACGACAGCGCATCACTAATGACAGCGCATCACTAACGACAGCGCATCACTAACAACAGCGCATCATTAACGACAGCGCATCACTAATGACAGCGCATCATGAACGACAGCACATCACTAATGACAGCGCATCACTAATGACAGCACATCACTAATGACAGCGCATCACTAATGACAGCGCATCACTAACGACAGCACATCACTAACGACAGCACATCACTAATGACAGCGCATCACTAATGACAGCGCATCACTAACGACAGCGCATCACTAACGACAGCGCATCACTAATGACAGCGCATCACTAACGACAGCGCATCACTAACAACAGCGCATCATTAACGACAGCGCATCACTAATGACAGCGCATCATGAACGACAGCACATCACTAACGACAGCACATCACTAACGACAGCACATCACTAATGACAGCGCATCACTAATGACAGCGCATCACTAACGACAGCACATCACTAACGACAGCACATCACTAATGACAGCGCATCACTAATGACAGCGCATCACTAACGACAGCGCATCATTAACGACAGCGCATCACTAATGACAGCGCATCACTAATGACAGCGCATCACTAATGACAGCACATCACTAACGACAGCACATCACTAATGACAGCGCATCACTAATGACAGCGCATCACTAACGACAGCGCATCATTAACGACAGCGCATCACTAATGACAGCGCATCACTAATGACAGCGCATCACTAACGACAGCACATCACTAACGACAGCGCATCACTAATGACAGCGCATCATGAACGACAGCACATCACTAATGACAGCGCATCACTAATGACAGCGCATCACTAACGACAGCACATCACTAACGACAGCACATCACTAATGACAGCGCATCACTAATGACAGCGCATCACTAATGACAGCGCATCATTAATGACAGCACATCATTAACGACAGCACATCACTAACAACAGCGCATCATTAATGACAGCACATCATTAACGACAGCGCATCATTAACGACAGCGCATCACTAATGACAGCACATCACTAATGACAGCGCATCACTAATGACAGCACATCACTAATGACAGCGCATCATTAACGACAGCGCATCACTAATGACAGCACATCACTAATGACAGCGCATCACTAATGACAGCACATCATTAACGACAGCACATCACTAACGACAGCACATCACTAACGACAGCGCATCACTAACGACAGCACATCATTAACGACAGCGCATCACTAACGACAGCACATCATTAACGACAGCGCATCACTAATGACAGCGCATCATTAACGACAGCGCATCACTAACGACAGCGCATCACTAATGACAGCGCATCACTAATGACAGCGCATCATTAACGACAGCGCATCACTAACGACAGCACATCACTAATGACAGCGCATCACTAATGACAGCGCATCACTAATGACAGCGCATCACTAATGACAGCACATCATTAACGACAGCGCATCACTAACGACAGCGCATCACTAACGACAGCGCATCACTAACGACAGCGCATCACTAACGACAGCGCATCACTAACGACAGCGCATCACTAATGACAGCGCATCACTAATGACAGCGCATCACTAACGACAGCACATCATTAACGACAGCGCATCATTAACAACAGCGCATCAGTAACGACAGCGCATCACTAACGACAGCACATCACTAACGACAGCACATCATTAACGACAGCACATCACTAACGACGGCACATCATTAACGACAGCACATCATTAACGACAGCACATCACTAACGACAGCGCATCACTAACGACAGCGCATCATTAACGACAGCGCATCACTAACAACAGCGCATCATTAACGACAGCACATCACTAACGACAGCGCATCACTAATGATAGCACATCACTAACGACAGCGCATCATTAACGACAGCACATCACTAACGACAGCGCATCACTAACAACAGCGCATCACTAACGACAGCGCATCATTAACGACAGCGCATCACTAACGACAGCGCATCACTAACGACAGCGCATCATTAACGACAGCGCATCATTAACGACAGCGCATCACTAACGACAGCGCATCATTAACGACAGCGCATCATGAACGACAGCGCATCACTAACGACAGCGCATCACTAACGACAGCACATCATGAATGACAGCACATCACTAACGACAGCACATCATTAACGACAGCGCATCATGAACGACAGCGCATCACTAACGACAGCGCATCACTAACGACAGCGCATCATTAACGACAGCACATCACTAACGACAGCACATCATTAACGACAGCACATCACTAACGACAGCACATCATGAATGACA
Source organism: Conger conger (assembly GCF_963514075.1). NCBI lineage: Eukaryota > Metazoa > Chordata > Actinopteri > Anguilliformes > Congridae > Conger > Conger conger. The sequence goes on along the minus strand of NC_083762.1, from coordinate 638,214 downwards.
GCACATCACTAACGACAGCGCATCATGAACGACAGCACATCACTAACGACAGCGCATCATGAACGACAGCACATCACTAACGACAGCACATCATTAACGCTTCCAGATCCAGAAGTAAGTGTACAAAAACATCCATCCATCCATCCATTATCTGAACCCGCTTATCCTGATCAGGGTTGCAGGGGGCTGGAGCCTATCCCAGCATACATTGGGCGAAAGGCAGGAATACACCCTGGACAGGTCGCCAGTCCATCGCAGGGCTGTACAAAAACAATCGCTTCTTATTTCACGCATGACTGAGTCCAAATGTCCCGTTAGTCCTGGTTTTAAACTCTAATTAAGAGTGCCGGTAGATTACCGCAAAATGAATTATTACATTTTCACACATGAATTTGTAAACACTCTGACAGTGCAAACAATTCCACCTTCACCCACCATCAAACGTGATCAGGCACTGAACTGGACATCACCAGCCATTACAGTATCATGAGACGTGTGTTTCTGTCAGCTCTTCAGGCCTGTTATGCTCTGAAACAGAATCCTTGGTTGATCTGTGCATATTTCAGGAATGAAGGTGAGTACATCAACAGCAGTTAAACATGAACAGCAGTTAAAGATGAACAGCAGTTAAACATGAACAGTAGTTAAACATGCACAGCAGTTAAACATGAACAGTAGTTAAACATGCACAGCAGTTAAAGAAGCACAGGAGTTAAACATGAACAGTAGTTCAATTGGCAGTTTAATTACATTTTGCCTCAGTCCTACCTCCTCTCTTTTCTATTTTCCCTATAATTCTGGTTGCTGTAAAATATATAATGTACAATGAAAAAGCATTTATGAATGACCATAACTTGACCACAATCAGTTCATAATCTGAAACTCGACAGAAAATGCGAGTGACTTTTTGGGTACCACCCCGCCCAATATCTCTAGAATGACCAGTCCAATGACCTTAATGTTTTGGATGTTCTTTAGTGAATATATAAAGAACATTTACACAGATTTGGAGTGGTCAGCTCCCACATTTTTCACAGAATTACCTCACTGCTCACGATTCGAGTTTGTAACTTGCCAGACACACGTGTCTCTTCATGAGCTCACTGAAGTAGTGTAATATCAGTCACTCATTCTGCTTCTAGGGTACCCCAGTCATGTACCTTAGCCACTACGCTACAGGCTGCCCCAGTCATGTACCTTAGCCACTAGGCTACAGGCTGTCCCAGTCATGAACCTTAGCCACTAGGCTACAGGCTGTCCCAGTCATGAACCTTAGCCACTAGGCTACAGGCTGTCCCAGTCATGTACCTTAGCCACTAGGCTACAGGCTGCCCCAGTCATGTACCTTAGCCACTAGGCTACAGGCTGTCCCAGTCATGAACCTTAGCCACTAGGCTACAGGCTGTCCCAGTCATGTACCTTAGCCACTAGGCTACAGGCTGCCCCAGTCATGTACCTTAGCCACTAGGCTACAGGCTGTCCCAGTCATGAACCTTAGCCACTAGGCTACAGGCTGCCCCAGTCATGTACCTTAGCCACTAGGCTACAGGCTGCCTCAGTCACGTACCTTAGCCACTAGGCTACAGGCTGTCCCAGTCATGTACCTTAGCCACTAGGCTACAGGCTGCCTCAGTCACGTACCTTAGCCACTAGGCTACAGGCTGCCCCAGTCATGTACCTTAGCCACTAGGCTACAGGCTGCCCCAGGTATGTACCTTAGCTACTAGGCTACAGGCTGCCCCAGGTATGTTCCTTATCAGGTGTCATTTACAGGGAAACCACAAGACAACCAAAACAACAAGATGTCTGCCACAGAGCAGCCTGTGTTCTGCTTTTAATGATAATTTATATAATTTTTTCACTTCTGACGACACCTAGCGGGGCTCGGGTTGCAGACACGGAGCTCAACATGACGACGTCATGGTGGTCCGAGCGAGAGGCACTGTTAAACCCTGTTAAACCCTTCTGCTGGGGCCTCCTGTAGAGCTGAGCTCTCTGTAGAGCAGCTCAGCTCCAGCTCTGCTCCTTTCAGGGTGAAGTAACCGATCCTTTGTGCAGCTCCTTTTTAAGAGTAGGTTCCCCAACACTGAGAACAGGGTTACTCTCAGCCCCGCCCACCCCAACACTGAGAACAGGGTTACTCTCAGCCCCGCCCACCCCAACACTGAGAACAGGGTTACTCTCAGCCCCGCCCACCCCAACACTGAGAACAGGGTTACTCTCAGCCCGCCCACCCCAACACTGAGAACAGGGTTACTCTCAGCCCCGCCCACCCCAACACTGAGAACAGGGTTACTCTCAGCCCCGCCCACCCCAACACTGAGAACAGGGTTACTCTCAGCCCGCCCACCCCAACACTGAGAACAGGGTTACTCTCAGCCCCGCCCACCCCAACACTGAGAACAGGGTTACTCTCAGCCCCGCCCACCCCAACACTGAGAACAGGGTTACTCTCAGCCCCGCCCACCCCAACACTGAGAACAGGGTTACTCTCAGCCCGCCCACCCCAACACTGAGAACAGGGTTACTCTCAGCCCCGCCCACCCCAACACTGAGAACAGGGTTACTCTCAGCCCCGCCCACCCCAACACTGAGAACAGGGTTACTCTCAGCCCCGCCCACCCCAACACTGAGAACAGGGTTACTCTCAGCCCCGCCCACCCCAACACTGAGAACAGGGTTACTCTCAGCCCGCCCACCCCAACACTGAGAACAGGGTTACTCTCAGCCCCGCCCACCCCAACACTGAGAACAGGGTTACTCTCAGCCCCGCCCACCCCAACACTGAGAACAGGGTTACTCTCAGCCCGCCCACCCCAACACTGAGAACAGGGTTACTCTCAGCCCCGCCCACCCCAACACTGAGAACAGGGTTACTCTCAGGGGGGATCTCCCCCCCCCCCTCATCCCCCAGCTTCTGCAGGCCTGTGAACACTACACCCCCCCGCCCCCCCCCCCCGCTAAAGTTTACCTATTTACAGAGGAGAGGAGAGCCCTAACCCTAACCCTGACCCCCCCGGACTGGTGGGTTTGGAGGAGAGGACTGGTGGGTTTGGAGGAGAGGACTGGTTGGTTTGTAGTTTTATGAGTGAATACCTCAGCTCAACATCGGCTGTGTCTCAAATTGCTATGCGATTATAGCCAGCTATGTTATAGCAGAAAAAACATATTTGTTATATGAATTTGTGGTGAAAATATGTTGTTATAGTTGTATTAATAAAGTAAAAAGGGAAACTCTTTGCAGTATCTACTAAGGTTAAGACACTGAACAAAACTTCATTCACATAAAAAATCTGAATCTGAATTTTTAGTGAAGCTAAAGCTTTTTTGTCTTTTTAAAGTTATTGAAGAACCCACAGGTGCACACATAAAAAAAAAGTAAAAATAAATAACATCCCTACAGCTGCAGAAGTTAATTAGTAGGGGAACTTCTTTTTCTCTCTGCAAATGCAGTCTTAATAAATTACAGAGGAACATGGATTAATGACACAGGCGTGATCGAGATATTTTAATATGATAAATTATAAAGTTAAAACACATTCAAGTCCCAGGCCCCTGCTGCTTCCAATGGAACAGATCTTTTTATTTTGCTGATTCCAAAATGGAACCATCTGTTAAATCTTGTCACTCATCTCACAAGATCACAGAAACCAGTCTTTAATGTTTTTAAAGTCTTAACGGCTTTTATATTTCTCTTGAGTTGACATGTGCGGTTTGAAACTAATCAATCAATAACCAAACAAAGTGCTGCAAGGAAGTGTATCACAGGAAGTATAGGTAGCTAAGGAATAGTTTTTTAAAGCTTGTTGATAGATGAGGTGATGGAGGACCCCAGCGTGTATGATTGATCTGCTCTTTCTGTTCTTTCTGCTCTCTGATTGACCTGCTCTTTCTGTTCTTTCTGCTCTCAGATTGACCTGCTCTTTCTGTTCTTTCTGCTCTCTGATTTACCTGCTCTTTCTGTTCTTTCTGCTCTCTGATTTACCTGCTCTTTCTGTTCTTTCTGCTCTCTGATTTACCTGCTCTTTATGTTCTTTCTGTTCTTTCTGCTCTCTGCTTTACCTGCTCTTTCTGTTCTTTCTGATTTTTCTGCTCTCTGATTTACCTGCTCTTTCTGTTCTTTCTGATTTTTCTGCTCTCTGATTTACCTGCTCTTTCTGTTCTTTCTGATTTTTCTGCTCTCTGAGCGACCTGCTCTTTCTACACTTTCTACTCTCTGATTGATCTGCTCTTTCGGCACTTTCTGCTCTCTGATTGACCTGCTCTTTCTGGTCTTTCTGCTCTCTGATTTACCTGCTCTTTCTGGTCATTCCGCTCTCTGATCTACCTGGTGTTTCTGCTCTTTTTGCTCTCTGGGAGCCTGCGATGGAACAGCGACATGTTCAGGATGTATTCCTGCCTCTCACACAATGCATGCTGGGATAGGCCCTCCCACAACCCTGACCAGGATAGAGCAGGTCAGATAGTGGGTGGACAGACAGACTGTGGGAGAGAGAGAACAGTGAAACAAGGTGGCACCAGGTCTGTGTGTGGACCTGGAGAACTCTGGGCTGAAGGCCACTCTAAAACTGAAATAGGTTTCAGGAGGAACTGAAATCTCATCTCATTCAAATTCCTACCCCCAAAAATGAAACTTAATGCACATGAATTAGTTTCTAAATATTCTGATCTATGCACCACCAGTTTTAACTTTGACTCCTAAAATGAGTGCAATCCATTTAAATTGAAAATTATGTTGATCTTTTTTTTTGGATTCAGTTTTGGATAACCGATATAGAGGTGGTTTTGATTTGCAGTTCTTCTCTAATGAACTTGTGCAGTCATGATCGCATTTCAGATTTGGGTTTTTAAAGATGAGGCAGCCGATTGCATGGTCACACAGTTTGGATCTCGATAATGAATATAAAATATTTTTACAAAATGCATTAATTAGCTTCTGATATTACATGAGACATAATTTTTCATGAAAGTAATTATCCTGCCTGTCCTCGTCTCCCCTCAGAGACACAGTCGATAACAGTATTTATGTAATGCCGTGATAGTAATATGATTTTTGTTTGAAATGTTTCTGGTGAAATCCGTCTGTGTGCACCCACAGCCTCCAGTGAGGGAGTCTGTTCTGATTTAATGTTTGGAGACAAACAGGAAGTGATGACTCCTTTAATCGCGTGGCTTGGCAGTTTGGCACCGGCTAACCCCGATGTGTTAAGAGTAAGCTGGAGTTATGTTTGGCTGCAGTTGCCACTGGATTTTTGAGGAGCTTGGCTGCTAACAGTCCTTTTGCTCTTACCCCCCCGCCCCCCCCCCCCAGTGGGAACAGTGAAAGTGCCAGGTCTGCAGTAGGGGGGAGGGGGGGGCTGGGGGCTCAGGCCAGGCAATTACTGTCTGCCACAGAAAGTGCTGACTGCTCCTATTGGTCTATTTGCCAAAGTGCTGGAGCCATGAGAGGGTCCCAGAGAGGAAAGTGCTTTCTGCTGCATTCACACAGACACACACACACACACACACACACACACACACACACACACACTCACACTCACACACACACACTGACACACACACACACACACACACACACACACTCAGACACGCACACGCTCGCACTCTCACACACGCACTACACACATACACACACGCTAACACACAGGCATACACATACAATCACGCATATATTCACATGTATTCTTTCTTTGGAAGACAGACAACTATGTTAATGTTAAGACTAATTGATGTTGATTGACAACCTCTCAGCTAGTCTTAAAATATCCATGTTGCCTGTGATAATGACAGTGTTAATGGAAGTGTCCCCACACAGAGCAGAAACATGCTAAGCTTCAGTATAATGTGACAGGAAGCCTGAGCCCTGCATGTTCATTTCTGCTCTCTTTCCTTTCCTCTAACTCCTCAAGTCACTCACTTACTCTGCGCGGTGTGTGGGCCCAGTCTCAGTGCGTAAACCTCGCTCTCTGGGCCCAGTCTCAGTGCGTAAACCTCGCTCTGAGGGCCCAGTCTCAGTGTGTAAACCTCGCTCTGAGGGCCCAGTCTCAGTGTGTAAACCTCGCTCTCTGGGCCCAGTCTCAGTGCGTAAACCTCGCTCTGAGGGCCCAGTCTCAGTGCGTAAACCTCGCTCTCTGGGCCCAGTCTCAGTGCGTAAACCTCGCTCTCTGGGCCCAGTCTCTGTGTGTAAACCTCGCTCTGAGGGCCCAGTCTCAGTGTGTAAACCTTGCTCTCTGGGCCCAGTCTCAGTGTGTAACCTTGCTCTCTGGGCCCAGTCTCAGTGTGTAAACCTCGCTCCGAGGGCCCAGTCTCAGTGTGTAAACCTCACTCTCTGGGCCCAGTCTCAGTGTGTAAACCTCGCTCTCTGGGCCCAGTCTCAGTGTGTAAATCTTGCTCTGAGGGCCCAGTCTCAGTGTGTAAACCTCGCTCTGAGGGCCCAGTCTCAGTGTGTAAACCTCACTCTGAGGGCCCAGTCTCAGTGTGTAAACCTCGCTCTCTGGGCCCAGTCTCAGTGTGTAAACCTCGCTCTGAGGGCCCAGTCTCAGTGTGTAAACCTCGCTCTCTGGGCCCAGTCTCAGTGTGTAAACCTCGCTCTCTGGGCCCAGTCTCAGTGTGTAAACCTCGCTCTGAGGGCCCAGTCTCAGTGCGTAAACCTCGCTCTCTGGGCCCAGTCTCAGTGTGTAAACCTCGCTCTGAGGGCCCAGTCTCAGTGTGTAAACCTCGCTCTGAGGGCCCAGTCTCAGTGTGTAAACCTCGCTCCGAGGGCCCAGTCTCAGTGTGTAAACCTCGCTCTCTGGGCCCAGTCTCAGTGTGTAAACCTCGCTCTGAGGGCCCAGTCTCAGTGTGTAAACCTCGCTCTGAGGGCCCAGTCTCTGTGCGTAAACCTCGCTCTGAGGGCCCAGTCTCTGTGTTCTGCAGAAAGTGTCTGAGCGCAAAGTGTCTGAGCGCAGCACAATGTAAGGGGGTGAAAGAAGATACACCGGGACCTCGTTATAAAAAACGTATTTCTGTGAAAACCGAGGACCACCTTTCGAGACTCGATTAATCTTAACGTGCTGCGAGAAGACATTTGTTATCAGAGACGCGGGAATAAGATATGAGGACAAATTCTTCACCGCTGTGAAATAAAAGAGCAGGATAATTTTAGAAAGCATCATTCAACCCTTTCTAAGGCCTCACTAAAGGAGTGAAAAACGCCCTCTTCCCTAAAACCTCCTCTCTTTTATTTAGCATTCTTTTTATTCAAAAGAAAGTGAGGCAGTTTTATTCATCTTTATATTTTTAATCATTAATAGTTCAGCAATTCTGTATACTTATGTGCCAATCTTTTGACGTGCAAATCTTTTTTAGGTTTGATTGATGAACCTAAGTTCATTTCATTAATATTTATTACCAGTTATTTGAAGCCCAGTTTGCATACAGTATTATATATCATTTTATGAATACATGCATCTGTTTGTTTTTAATGCATGTGTCTAATAATAAAAAATACAAAATAAGGCACCTGTTCAATCAATAAAATGGATCTTTTGTGTCTCGTACAGAAATGAAAACGAGCGGGGAGTTGTCAGGCTGGAGCGTGTTATTGGCCTCTTCTCTTTGCTGATGCAGAAGGGCGGGGCTGCGTGTCCCGGGGGGGTGGGGGGGGTGAGGGGGGGGGGGTGTATGTGAGGGGGGGTGTATGTGAGGAGGAGGTTAGGCACAGTTTTCCAATCAGCCGCCTGCGGCCCTGGCCAGCCCTGCCGGTGGGAGAGAGCAGAAGGTTCCGGCAGGACAGTAATTATCCCAGCGTATCCCACGGTGTTCCGAGCTGATCCGGATTAGAGGCACGAGGGCGATCCCGACACAGCGGGTTTATCCTGGGCCACAGGTGCAGCGCTCCCTCTCACCCCCCCCCTGCTGGCAGTCATGAGCCCTACGGGGAGAACCACAGAGGAGCCAGACTGGCACACGCACAGACCGCATAAGAGCCTGCTCTACTCCTGCATGGAGCTCCTCTGCTCCTGCATGGAGCTCTACTCCTGCATGGAGCTCTGCTCCTGCTGGAGCTCCTCTGCTCCTGCATGGAGCTCCTCTGCTCCTGCATGGAGCTCTGCTCCTGCATGGAGCTCCTCTGCTCCTGCATGGAGCTCTACTCCTGCATGGAGCTCCTCTGCTCCTGCATGGAGCTCTTCTACTCCTGCATGGAGCTCCTCTGCTCCAGCATCGAGCTCCTCTACTCCTGCATGGAGCTCCTCTGCTCCTGCATGGAGCTCCTCTACTCCTGCATGGAGCTCTACTCCTGCATGGAGCTCCTCTACTCCTGCATGGAGCTCTACTCCTGCATGGAGCTCCTCTACTCCTGCATGGAGCACTGCTCCTGCATGGAGCTCTACTCCTGCATGGAGCTCCTCTACTCCTGCATGGAGCTCCTCTACTCCTGCATGGAGCTCTACTCCTGCATGGAGCTCCTCTACTCCTGCATGGAGCTCTGCTCCTGCATGGAGCTCCTCTACTCCTGCATGGAGCTCCTCTACTCCTACATGGAGCTCCTCTACTCCTGCATGGAGCTCTGCTCCTGCATGGAGCTCCTCTACTCCTGCATGGAGCTCCTCTACTCCTACATGGAGCTCCTCTACTCCTGCATGGAGCTCCTCTACTCCTACATGGAGCTCTGCTCCTGCATGGAGCTCCTCTACTCCTGCATGGAACTCTACTCCTGCATGGAGCTCCTCTACTCCTGCATGGAGCTCCTCTGCTCCTGCATGGAGCTCTACTCCTGCATGGAGCTCCTCTACTCCTGCATGGAGCTCCTCTACTCCTGCATGGAGCTCTACTCCTGCATGGAGCTCCTCTACTCCTGCATGGAGCTCTACTCCTGCATGGAGCTCCTCTACTCCTGCATGGAGCTCCTCTGCTCCTGCATGGAGCTCTACTCCTGCATGGAGCTCCTCTACTCCTGCATGGAGCTCTACTCCTGCATGGAGCTCCTCTACTCCTGCATGGAGCTCTACTCCTGCATGGAGCTCCTCTACTCCTGCATGGAGCTCCTCTGCTCCTGCATGGAGCTCTACTCCTGCATGGAGCTCCTCTACTCCTGCATGGAGCTCTGCTCCTGCATGGAGCTCCTCTGCTCCTGCATGGAGCTCCTCTGCTCCTGCATTGAGCTCTACTCCTGCATGGAGCTCTGCTCCTGCATGGAGCTCCTCTGCTCCTGCATGGAGCTCTTCTACTCCTGCATGGAGCTCTACTCCTGCATGGAGCTCCTCTGCTCCTGCATGGAGCTCTACTCCTGCATGGAGCTCTTCTACTCCTGCATGGAGCTCCTCTGCTCCTGCATGGAGCTCCTCTGCTCCTGCATGGAGCTCCTCTGCTCCTGCATTGAGCTCTACTCCTGCATGGAGCTCTGCTCCTGCATGGAGCTCCTCTGCTCCTGCATGGAGCTCTTCTACTCCTGCATGGAGCTCTACTCCTGCATGGAGCTCCTCTACTCCTGCATGGAGCTCCTCTACTCCTGCATGGAGCTCCTCTGCTCCAGCATCGAGCTCTACTCCTGCATGGAGCTCTACTCCTGCAGGGAGCTCTACTCCTGCATGGAGCTCCTCTACTCCTGCATGGAGCTCTGCTCCTGCATGCAGTTCTACTCCTGCATGGAGCTCTGCTCCTGCATGGAGCTCTACTCCTGCATGGAGCTCCTCTGCTCCTACATGGAGCTCCTCTACTCCTGCATGGAGCTCTACTCCTGCATGGAGCTCCTCTACTCCTGCATGGAGCTCTGCTCCTGCATGGAGCTCTGCTCCTGCATGGAGCTCCTCTGCTCCTGCATGGAGCTCCTCTACTCCTGCATGGAGCTCCTCTGCTCCTGCATGGAGCTCCTCTACTCCTGCATGGAGCTCTACTCCTGCATGGAGCTCCTCTACTCCTACATGGAGCTCTGCTCCTGCATGGAGCTCCTCTACTCCTGCATGGAACTCTACTCCTGCATGGAGCTCCTCTACTCCTGCATGGAGCTCCTCTGCTCCTGCATGGAGCTCTACTCCTGCATGGAGCTCCTCTACTCCTGCATGGAGCTCCTCTACTCCTGCATGGAGCTCTACTCCTGCATGGAGCTCCTCTACTCCTGCATGGAGCTCTACTCCTGCATGGAGCTCCTCTACTCCTGCATGGAGCTCCTCTGCTCCTGCATGGAGCTCTACTCCTGCATGGAGCTCCTCTACTCCTGCATGGAGCTCTGCTCCTGCATGGAGCTCTACTCCTGCATGGAGCTCCTCTGCTCCTACATGGAGCTCCTCTACTCCTGCATGGAGCTCTACTCCTGCATGGAGCTCCTCTACTCCTGCATGGAGCTCTGCTCCTGCATGGAGCTCTGCTCCTGCATGGAGCTCCTCTGCTCCTGCATGGAGCTCCTCTACTCCTGCATGGAGCTCCTCTGCTCCTGCATGGAGCTCCTCTACTCCTGCATGGAGCTCCTCTGCTCCTGCATGGAGCTCTTCTACTCCTGCATGGAGCTCTACTCCTGCATGGAGCTCCTCTGCTCCTGCATGGAGCTCTACTCCTGCATGGAGCTCCTCTACTCCTGCATGGAGCTCCTCTGCTCCTGCATGGAGCTCCTCTGCTCCTGCATGGAGCTCCTCTGCTCCTGCATTGAGCTCTACTCCTGCATGGAGCTCTGCTCCTGCATGGAGCTCCTCTGCTCCTGCATGGAGCTCTTCTACTCCTGCATGGAGCTCTACTCCTGCATGGAGCTCCTCTACTCCTGCATGGAGCTCCTCTACTCCTGCATGGAGCTCCTCTGCTCCAGCATCGAGCTCTACTCCTGCATGGAGCTCTACTCCTGCAGGGAGCTCTACTCCTGCATGGAGCTCCTCTACTCCTGCATGGAGCTCTGCTCCTGCATGCAGTTCTACTCCTGCATGGAGCTCTGCTCCTGCATGGAGCTCTACTCCTGCATGGAGCTCCTCTGCTCCTACATGGAGCTCCTCTACTCCTGCATGGAGCTCTACTCCTGCATGGAGCTCCTCTACTCCTGCATGGAGCTCTGCTCCTGCATGGAGCTCTGCTCCTGCATGGAGCTCCTCTGCTCCTGCATGGAGCTCCTCTACTCCTGCATGGAGCTCCTCTGCTCCTGCATGGAGCTCCTCTACTCCTGCATGGAGCTCTACTCCTGCATGGAGCTCCTCTACTCCTGCATGGAGCTCTACTCCTGCATGGAGCTCTGCTCCTGCATGGAGCTCCTCTGCTCCTGCATGGAGTGCCATGTCCCAGAGTAAACTCCAGGATTTGATCACTAGATTAACTCTGCACAAGGGTAAGAGATGAGCTGAGCTGAGCTAACCAGACATTACAGTTTTTTACAATCGTTTTCACACTTGTCTCAATACCATGTCCACTTTTTCAAAACACTTAACACATTCACCATATCATTAGACTATGTGAACTAAACTGTGGATATTTTTGCATTGCTTTCATACTAAAGGCATTCAATCACCACTTCTTCCAAAATTCATGAATACCTCTCTCAGTCAATGTTCACTACCAGCAAAAGTTTGTCCAAATACAGCAAGTTTTGCAGACATTTAGATACTCTGTTCAAAACAGTTAACTTTCAGTTCAAAACCCAATAAAATTCTGATCATTGTGGAAGGAAATATGCTGCATTTTGGCAGAAAAATGAAACTATATGCTTGAAATACGTAAGACAGATCATTTTGATTTGAGCAGAAAGTTTATTCAGTTTATTCAATTTTTTTGTTTGCAGCCTTGTTACCATCTGTGCAAAAGTGATCATACTTGCATTGAAATGTGTACGTATATAGGGTAAATATAGATGTAGTTGTTACTGAAGAGATTTTTCCGCTATTACTGCTGTATATGTACTGCTGAAACACCTGGCTGTCATTTCAGTGAACAACCTGCCCAGGTGTTTGTTGTTTGTGCCCCGTTACCGCATACACAAAAGGGGCCATCTTTGGATTGGCATTTGAATTCTTTAGCCTTGGTGGGGAAAATGGATGCAGCCAGAGGCAGAGGAAGAAGACGTTGCGGAAGAGCAAGAACAGTTGTGTCTGATGAAATCAGAGCCACAGTCATTGATCATGTGCTAAATCATGGTCTGTCCCTGAGGGAAGCAGGTTGAGGGTTCAACCAAACTTGCCTAGATCCACAGTGGCTTCAATAGTGAGGATTTTCAGGTAAACCAACAGGTACTATACAGTATTTGCAGCATTCTGACTGAAGGAGTTCAATTGATGTGTATATTACAGCAGTACTATGATTTGAAAAGTCTCCAGAAAAAGCAGATGTATCAGTGCACATTTGTCTGTGACACACTATAGGACCCAGCGGTTACCTCACACAGTCACACAGGGGGAAGGGGAAAAATGTTTATGCCTCAACAGGAGGATACAATAGTCGGGATGGTCATTGTCAACAACAGCATCAGGCTAAGAGAAATATGCAACAACATAATCGCAGACAACAACATATTTCCAAACACTGACAGTGTAAGCACTACAACCATTTCAAGAGTGCTACAGAAACATCAGATCAGGATGAAACGGTTGTACACTGTCCCCTTTGACAGGAACTCTGAGGGTGTCAAGGTACTCAGATACCAATATATGTGAAGGTGTAGGACCACCACCCACATGAAAAGTCACTTCCAGATGCAATGCCGGCTGGGTGTATGGACATAACAGTGGAACACATCCAGGGCTGGAAAAGCCACACAAGGAGATGTTTTCCTCGGTGTATAGAAAGAGATAACATTTGGAGTGATGTTGATGAAAATCTATGGCCAAATGCAGAGGACAGGATGGATGGGCCAGGCCAACAGTAGACTTCTGATACTGATAGGCAGACAATATATGTGCTAATTACTGTATATAGTGAAAATATTGCTTTTTGGTATGTATTTGTTATTGATTGTAATGTATTTTGAGTAATTGATTGTACTGTATTTTTCTTTTCTGAATTACAGTATATTGCACTGTGAGAACAAATGTCAAAATACTGTAAACCCTCTGAAGAATACTGTTGCTTTTGTGATTTGTTTCTTTATCATATATTGTTTTACATTTCACAGTAAAAATTGTTATTCTGGGTTTCCAATATAGTAAAACATTCATTAATTTACAGTTTACTGTAAATTTACCACACTCAGTCATGACATCTATTGTGAGAGGCAAACCAACAGATCAGAAGTTTCTTTAGCTGCTTGGCTTGAAATATTTGTGGATGCAAAAATAGAGGAAAGGGAAACACATAATATATGTATTTAGCAATGCTCCAAGTTGTTTGTGTTTTGTAGTTCATTGAACATTGAGTGAAAAAGTAGTCTTATGGGAGAAAGCATGTGCTATAGTTATGGCAGCATGAGTCACTTTTGGGTGAAATATTAAGTGTTTTGGTGGTTGAAGTGCCTTTTGCACCAAAGGTTAACTGATTTGCTCAGGTGTGTGTTTCAAAAGCACACTGTGTGAAGAGTTTTGAAAAAGTGGACATGGTATTGAGACAAGTGTGAAAACGATTGTAAAAAACTGTAATAGCTGAGCAGTGAACAGAGTGAATGTGATTTAGACAGGTGAGATGTGGTTGTGTGTGTGTGTGTTTGTGTGTGTGTGTGTGTGTGGGGGGTGTGTGTGGGGGGGGGGGTGCATAGAATAGAATGTTGCTTGGGCAGCTCAGCAGGATGGAATAATCAACCCTCCCCCCCTCCACGAGCCCCCCCGCCCCCCCACGAGCTCCAGACACAAGGTCCACCCTGACCTCCTCACTTTTGCCCCTCGCTAATGCCATCCCCCCCAGAGGCCCTCATAATGCCCTTCTCTGCAGAAAAACATTCCCGCCACATTCCCTCATCATTCCCACTGCATTTCCACAGCATTCCCACCACATTCCCTCATCATTCCCATAGAAGCAGGAAGGTGACACACAGTCCTGCCTATAAGGCTGTATGTTAAAGGTGCACTGCAGACATGCTTCACTGCGCCTCCCTTCTGTGTGTGCCTCCCTTCTGTGTGTGCCTCCCTTCTGTGTGTGCCTCCCTCCTGTGTGCGCCTCCCTCCTGTGTGCGTCTCCCTTCTGTGTGCGCCTCCCTTCTGTGTGCGCCTCCCTTCTGTGTGCGCCTCCCTTCTGTGTGTGCCTCCCTTCTGTGTGCGCCTCCCTTCTGTGTGCGCCTCCCTTCTGTGTGCGCCTCCCTTCTGTGTGCGCCTCCCTTCTGTGTGCGCCTCCCTTCTGTGTGCGCCTCCCTTCTGTGTGCGCCTCCCTTCTGTGTGCGCCTCCCTTCTGTGTGTGCCTCCCTTCTGTGTGCGCCTCCCTCCTGTGTGCGCCTCCCTTCTGTGTGCAATACAGCGCTGCTGTAACTGGACAGGCAGCCATCCATCATCATTCTGCGAACATGGGGTAAAAATAACAAGGCATGTCATATAGACAGGATTACCTCACACTTTCACTTACAGTCAACTACACTCAGGGTGTGGGGTGCTTTGGATCTGGGGCGAGAGTCTTTAACCGCCCCTTCCCTTTTACAGACCAGATGTTCATCTCAGGAGCAACGTACAGACCAGATGTTCATCTCAGGAGCAACGTCCAGACCAGATGTTCATCTCAGGAGCAACATTTAAAATGGTTGTGTTTTCCACTCCTTCACTTAAATTACCAACCCAGGAAAAAGAACATCAGATATATTATGTATGTATAATACAGTATGCCTTATTTGTCTTAATTAGAGACAGGGCACAGCTCTTTAAATGTGTCAAGATTACTCATGGTTGTGGTTGTTTTGTGGTTTCCAAAATAATCAATTAAACCTCTCCTCCTAAATGCCTTAACAGTGAGCACTAATGTAATCTAATTCTGAAAAAGTGTTGTTGTTCTGTAGTTTTAGCCTTCCTGTTTGTCAGACTTATTGCACATTTTTCACAAACCAAATGTTGCCTAATGTTGCTATATGAGGTATAATGGCAGTCAATAGCAGTTTAGCTACATCGATGAATCTGACTCGGTTGCTATCCAATAAGTGGGGAGGGGAAGGCATGATTAAAAGTGTTTTAACTATAAATAATAATAATCAACCACAAAAACAGGTTGCTAATGCTCTGATACTGTACTGTAGTTCTAAATGGCAGTGGCTAACTGAAGCAATGTTCAGTTCTTTCTAGATGGCACTCCTGGTGATGAGTTGTCCCATGATAAGTCTGTATAACTTCACAGCCACAGTCTGCGCGTACCCTGCTGAAACCACAGTCTGTGTGTACCCTGCTGAAACCACAGTCTGTGTGTACCCTGCTGAAACCACAGTCTGTGTGTACCCTGCTGAAACCACAGTCTGTGTGTACCCTGCTGAAACCACAGTCTGTGTGTACCCTGCTGAAACCACAGTCTGTGCGTACCCTGCTGAAACCACAGTCTGTGTGTACCCTGCTGAAACCACAGTCTGTGCGTACCCTGCTGAAACCACAGTCTGTGCGTACCCTGCTGAAACCACAGTCTGTGTGTACCCTGCTGAAACCACAGTCTGTGCGTACCCTGCTGAAACCACAGTCTGTGCGTACCCTGCTGAAACCACAGTCTGTGCGTACCCTGCTGAAACCACAGTCTGTGTGTACCCTGCTGAAACCACAGTCTGTGCGTACCCTGCTGAAACCACAGTCTGTGTGTACCCTGCTGAAACCACAGTCTGTGTGTACCCTGCTGAAACCACAGTCTGTGTGTACCCTGCTGAAACCACAGTCTGTGTGTACCCTGCTGAAACCACAGTCTGTGTGTACCCTGCTGAAACCACAGTCTGCGTGTACCCTGCTGAAACCACAGTCTGTGTGTACCCTGCTGAAACCACAGTCTGTGTGTACCCTGCTGAAACCACAGTCTGCGTGTACCCTGCTGAAACCACAGTCTGTGTGTACCCTGCTGAAACCACAGTCTGTGTGTACCCTGCTGAAACCACAGTCTGTGTGTACCCTGCTGAAACCACAGTCTGTGCGTACCCTGCTGAAACCACAGTTTGGCTAGTTTTAAAACAGCTGGTAGCTGCGTGATCAGCTCAGACCAGCTCAATACTCAACACACTCTTTCACACATACACACACACTCTCACACACACACACACACACACACACACACACACTCACACACTCACACACACACACACCCTCTCTGCTGGGATTATTACACACACAGGCTCTCCGCTGGGATTATTACACACACACCCTCTCTGCTGGGATTATTACACACACAGGCTCTCTGCTGGGATTATTACACACACAGGCTCTCTGCTGGGATTATTACACACACAGGCTCTCTGCTGGGATTATTAAGCACACAGGATCTCTGGGGTGCTGCTGGGATTATTAAACACACAGGCTCTCTCCTGGGATTATTAAACACGCAGGTTCTCTGCTGGGATTATTAAACACACAGGTTCTCTGGTGGGATTATTAAACACACAGGCTCTCTGCTGTGATTATTAAACACGCAGGGGCACTGGTGAGGTTATTAAATTAATTAATTTGCCTCCAAATGAGGGGGGGGGGGTGTTTAGCAGTGCATTGTTGAAGTGCTAAAGTGGTGTGTTTGGTGTGTTTGTAATTATTCCAATATTAACATTCTCAGGATGCCTGTTCTTAAATGACTGCAGAGCTGGAGAGCCGTGAGGGGCCCAACTGCCATATGCCCAACTGTCATATGCCCAACTGTCATATGCCCAACTGCCATATGCCCAACTGCCATATGTCCAACTGCCATATGCCCAACTGTCATATGCCCAACTGCCATATGCCCAACTGCCATATGTCCAACTGCCATATGCCCAACTGTCATATGCCCAACTGTCATATGCCCAACTGTCATATGCCCAACTGCCATATGCCCAACTGTCATATGCCCAACTGTCATATGCCCAACTGTCATATGCCCAACTGTCATATGCCCAACTGTCTTATGCCCAACTGTCATATGCCCAACTGTCATATGCCCAACTGTCTTATGCCCAACTGTCATATGCCCAACTGTCATATGCCCAACTGCCATATGCCCAACTGTCATATGCCCAACCATCGCCATTTCTCATTATCTTCCAGCTGAACCCAGACTCTGTTCTTTGTGCTGTTTCTGTGCTCTGGGGCCCCCTGGTCCTGGATGTCTCTGTGCTTCTTTATGCTGCTGGGAGGCTGGTGTTCTTCAGCCTGGATTCATCCAGGGGTTTATTTGCGTATTTATTTCTGTGTGAAGTATCTGGAAGTGATTCCGGACTTCTGGCTTTAGACCTCCCCTGTGCTGGCACGGCCATCTCTTCACTTACTCACTTCATCATTAAATTAATTCATTTCTTTCTGTGTTCAGCCCTGTTACGACACAGAGGGGAGAAAGAGCCGGATTGGTCCCTGCCCATGGACGCCCTCCTCCTCCATCTTGTATCAGCTGGTGCCAGATATCGTTCATCGCCATCTGCTCTGTCTGCAGTTCAGCCCTCAGGTTTTCCATTGGATTGAGGTCTGGCGGTTGAGATGTTGAGATGACTATTGCAGAACATTTCTGTGTGGATTTTGCGGTGTACTTTAGATAATTGTCTTGTTGGAAAGTCCACCTACAGCCAAGTCTCAGTTTGTGCTAGAGGCAACCAGATTGTCAGCCAATATAGCCTGATGCTTGGTGAAAGCCATTATACCATTGTTCTTACCCAGTGCCCCTGTCCTCTGGAATTAAAACCGCCTCAAAACATCACTGACCCACTACCAAATTTCACCGTGGGTATGATGATCCTTTTTGCATCTCTTTGTCAATGCCAAACTTGCTGATGCTGTTTCTGACCAAAACAGTCCGTGTGGAGAGGAACATCACTGTTAGTGTGGAGATGAAGGTGAGGAACAGCACTGTCAGTGTGGAGATGAAGGTGAGGAACAGCACTGTCAGTGTGGAGATGAAGGTGAGGGATGTTAGTGTGGAGATGAAGGTGAGGAACAGCACTGTCAGTGTGAAGATGAAGGTGAGGGATGTCAGTGGAGATGAAGGTGAGGAACAGCACTGTCAGTGTGGAGATGAAGGTGAGGGAGGTCAGTGTGGAGATGAAGGTGAGGGATGTCAGTGTGGAGATGAAGGTGAGGAACAGCACTGTTAGTGTGGAGATGAAGGTGAGGGACAGCACTGTCAGTGTGGAGATGAAGGTGAGGGAGGTCAGTGTGGAGATGAAGGTGAGGGAGGTCAGTGTGGAGATGAAGGTGAGGGAGGTCAGTGTGGAGATGAAGGTGAGGGAGGTCAGTGTGGAGATGAAGGTGAGGAACCGCGTCACTCTAATCCTCCTGACGGGGTGCTGAGCAGTGCCTGCACCCTCTCGCTCAGCTTGTGAGAAGAACATCATGTGGGCTTTAACCACAGAATGAAAGAGCTACTGCTCTTTTAACGCCAACGGAATGAAAAGCCTCCGTTAGTCACGGATCCCCTATCTCCACTTCCCAGATTACATACATCATTAATTAGGATGACAGATCAAACATTTAATTCAAGCTAATTAGCTCTTTGATCATTAATTATAATGAACTCAACATGCGAATAAGTGTATTTAACCTTTTTTGTATAATTTATTTTCCCAGAAGGTATGAAGATCATACTTATCTTATATTTACAGCTACAGAAAACATGACCTGTGTCTTGAAGCTGTTTTCTGGGCAAAGTTTAATCTTCAGTTGCTACATGCTTGTGATACAGATCAGATGGGTGTGTGTGTGTGTGTGTGTGTATGCCTGTGTGTGTGTGTGTGTGTGTGTGTGCATGCATGTGTGTGCGTGTGTGTGTGTATGCATGTGTGTGTGTATGCATATATGTGGGGGGGATGTGTGTGTGTATGTGTCAGGACTGGGGACAGAAGAACCATGTGTAGACTCAGGGATAAGAATACGGAAGGTTTTATTAATAAAGGGCAGATCCAATGCTTAATTCAGGTGCAGGCAATGGTCATTATCCAGGCAGACAGGTACATGCAGGGTATGTGGTGGATGAACAGGCAGCGTTCAAAACCAGTAGACAGTCCAGCAAGCAAAAGTACCAAACATGAAATCCAAAAACACAGGGAGTTCAAAGCCGAGCAGCTATCAGAACCAGGATATCCAAACTTTCCAGAAGGCAATGGGCGCTCAAACACCAACCTTGAAAAGGTTCAGAGAAGGGCAACCAGATTGATTCCATGTATAAAAGAGTTATGAGGGTAGATTTAAGATGCTTAATCTGTTTAAGCTTACTAAAAGGAGACTTAGGGGGATCTTATTGAGGCAGAACAAGAGGGCACAAATGGAAATTGTGGTCACTGTGTGTGTAAGAGGTGAGAAATTGCCTGAGTCCGTGGTGGGATTTGAACCCCGGCCTCTCACTTGTACCAAATTATTTGTTGAACGAACGCGTTACCAGTCAGCTAAAGACGAACTCGCCGCTAGCCAAGGGCAACAACGTTCTTTTGAATTTTGAGGGTTACGTCATCGGGGAGTGTTGTCACGGTAACCTGCTACCAGCCTTCGCTTTCACTGCACGATCCGTGCTTACTAGCGAACTAGCTGAGCTAACCATGTTACATGTGCAATAGCTTGCCCGTACATGTTGTGGAGATGGGGGTGTAAATCTGATTTACATATAAAAACAGGAAACGGTTGGCTGCTCTGGGTTACTGTGTCTTAACCGCAGTCCTTACCTCCAGCATTCAGAGACAAATTTGACTTTTACCCTCCCTCTGTAGAGCAGACCTGCACTCTGTGTGCCACTTAATTAATCTGTCCTCAATTAATCTGTCCAATCTGTAATCTGTACATCTCTCCAGTGATGGGAGTATCAGGGCTACGCGGGACTGAATGATCTGCCTGTATGGGTTTAATGAATAAAATATCATCCAGGACATATTACATACTAACCCTTCAGATTAGAGGTTTCAAGTTATATCTGCTTCATCAATTTGCATATCATAATGAATTATTAACTTGGTGTCATTAACCAAGCAATAACCGCAATCCATTAATAATAGATTCCACAGTGTTAACCAATTGAATGTTTAAAGAAAAAAAAAAAGTATTGAAGGATTGATTTATTTCTCATTTACGAAGTACGGCAGAGATGCGGGGAACAAGAGAACTGTTTGCCTGTCACCAGCGTGTCAGCTGGCATGACCTGCTCATGAAAACTTAATCTCCGTTTATCTGAAGAGGTCTGCAGAGCTTTCCTTTGATCTGGAGCTTGTTCGCTCCTTGCCGTACGAGACTCCACCGTGTCGGCAGAAATGTAGACGTGGGATTGGCGTTGGAGACGACGCGGTCGTTAGGGGTCGTTAGGGGTCGTTAGGGGTCGTTAGGGTCGTTAGGGGTCGTTAGGGGTCGTTAGGGGTCGTTAGGGGTCGTTAGGGGTCTCTGGAGCGACACGCTGCCGCCGTCGCCTAGCGCTCGTTTCAGCGGTAATTAGGGTCGACTTGCTGGAGCGATGTCTGGGAGAGGTGACGTGAGGACTCGCTGTGAGGCGTGAGTCGGTGCAGAGACAGAGGGGCAGCCTGTAGCCTAGTGGCTAAGGTACATGACTGGGACAGCCTGTAGCCTAATGGATAAGGTGCATGACTGGAGCAGCCTGTAGCCTAGTGGCTAAGGTACATGACTGGGGCAGCCTGTAGCCTAGTGGCTAAGATACATGACTGGGACAGCCTGTAGCCTAATGGATAAGGTGCATGACTGGAGCAGCCTGTAGCCTAGTGGCTAAGGTACATGACTGGGGCAGCCTGTAGCCTAGTGGCTAAGGTACATGACTGGAGCAGCCTGTAGCCTAGTGGCTAAGGTACATGACTGGAGCAGCCTGTAGCCTAATGGATAAGATACATGACCGGGACTGCCTGTAGCCTAATGGATAAGGTGCATGACTGGGGCAGCCTGTAGCCTAGTGGCTAAGATACATGACTGGGGCAGCCTGTATCCTAGTGGTTAAGGTGCATGACTGGGGCAGCCTGTAGCCTAGTGGCTAAGATATATGACTGGGGCAGCCTGTAGCCTAGTGGCTAAGATACATGACCGGGACTGCCTGTAGCCTAATGGATAAGATACATGACCGGGACTGCCTGTAGCCTAATGGATAAGGTGCATGACTGGGGCAGCCTGTAGCCTAGTGGTTAAGGTATATGACTGGGGCAGCCTGTAGCCTAGTGGCTAAGATACATGACCGGGACTGCCTGTAGCCTAATGGATAAGATACATGACCGGGACTGCCTGTAGCCTAATGGATAAGGTGCATGACTGGGGCAGCCTGTAGCCTAGTGGTTAAGGTACATGACTGGGGCAGCCTGTAGCCTAGTGGCTAAGGTACATGACTGGGGCAGCCTGTAGCCTAGTGGCTAAGGTACATGACTGGGGCAGCCTGTAGCCTAGTGGATAAGGTACATGACTGGGGCAGCCTGTAGCCTAGTGGCTAAGGTACATGACTGGGGCAGCCTGTAGCCTAGTGGATAAGGTACATGACTGGGGCAGCCTGTAGCCTAGTGGATAAGGTACATGACTGGGGCAGCCTGTAGCCTAGTGGATAAGGTACATGACTGGGGCAGCCTGTAGCCTAGTGGATAAGGTACATGACTGGGGCAGCCTGTAGCCTAGTGGTTAAGGTACATGACTGGGGCAGCCTGTAGCCTAGTGGCTAAGGTGCATGACTGGAGCAGCCTGTAGCCTAGTGGCTAAGGTACATGACTGGGGCAGCCTGTAGCCTAGTGGATAAGGTGCATGACTGGGGCAGCCTGTAGTCTAGTGGCTAAGGTACATGACTGGGGCGGCCTGTAGCCTGGTGGCTAAGGTGCATGACTGGGGCAGCCTGTAGCCTGGTGGCTAAGGTGCATGACTGGGACTGCCTGTAACCCAGTGGCTAAGGTACATGACTGGGCCAGCCTGTAGCCTAGTGGCTAAGATACATGACTGGGGCAGCCTGTAGCCTGGTGGCTAAGGTGCATGACTGGGACTGCCTGTAACCCAGTGGCTAAGGTACATGACTGGGCCAGCCTGTAGCCTAGTGGCTAAGATACATGACTGGGGCAGCCTGTAGCCTAGTGGCTAAGGTACATGACTGGGAATCGGATGGTCAGTGGTTCAAGCCCCAGTGTAGCCACGATAAGATCTACGCAGCTGTTGGGCCATTGAGCAAGGCCCTTAACCCCATGTTCCAGGGGGGATTGTCACTTTGGATAAAAGCTTCAGCTAAAATAAAGCATTATTATTACAGGTGGACAACAAAGGTCGTATGTGTTCCTGGTTTCCATGGCAACCACTGGCCTTAATCAGTTAATTAACCCTAACGTTTATACCATTTTAGCTACATTTCTTGAGGAATGCACAAAGACTGTTCTTGTGTCCCTATATGATATAGTCTCATTGTGATCTAATCTAATTTAGTCAGGTTAACTGGTGGAAATAAAAACCTGCACACACACTGGCCCTCCAGCACACCCCACGGGGTGAGTGAGGGTTGATGGGATATATGAAGAGGTGTATTATGAGTGAGTTATTTTGGGTGTGGTCCAGGCAGTGGTTATCTTACTTCATCCTGTGTATGCTGGTTTTCATATCAACCACAAGTGCAATCCCACAATTTTAACCAGCTGTTGCTGTTCATTTATTTAGCTGTTGAGTGATTAAATTCATGTATGTAGCAATAAGCAAATGAGTCCTGAGCCCTTATAAATCTGCAGCACTGAAGGCAGGCCTTTTATTCTCTCCCATTCACATCATAATTAAATTATTCCGTTAATGATACTTGCTGCTTATGCATATGCTCATATGCAATATTTCAGTGGGGAGATGACTGTGGAGAGGTTATTGCTGTTTAATTTAATGTCTGGCAGTTAAATTAATGGGGTTTACCCCTCTCCTTTCTGTGATTGGCGCAATGGGGTTGGAGTTTTTTGGTGTTAGTTTGTGTGATGGAGCCTCTAGACGTGGACTCATCTTACCACTGGTCCTGTGCTCTCCACACCGTCTGAATGAGCCTGTTCTCCTGTCCGCTGCTTCACATATTTTGATTGGTTCAGCTCTGTAACTTGGGGATCTCTATTCTTTCCTGCATGGCCCTCTTGAGCAGAATGATTGACACCTGCCCTGGCCAGGATTCTGACTGGCTAAGTCAACCATTCCGGTCCGTCTATGAACATCTCTGCAGTACGTCCTGAAGTGGGACTTTGGGAAGTGGACACATCCTGAAATGTTTTATGGATTTGTCCGCATTAATGCCAGATTGCCTGGACTGTGCTCGTGATGGTCAGGGTGATTTTCTCCTGGGCTGAGCGAGGCAAATACTGCCAGAGAGAAACTGCGATGTCAAACAAAAAGATGAATTATGAAAAAAAACTAAACAACTTGTTCTGAGTGGAGCTGACAAGCTGAATTTTTCTCTCCAGATATTTGTCCAACTGCCAAATGCTTCAGCAGAAATTACTGACTGAACTTCTATCATCAGAGATTCTGTCATCCCTCTGGGAAAATGGGGTACGGCAACTTCCTGTTACATCACAGTTATGTAGCTGACGCTTTCATCCAAGGCAACTTTCAGGTGATTAGACTAAGCAGGAGACAATCCCCTCTGGACCAATGCAGGGTTAAGGGCCTTGCTCAAGGGCCCAACCTTCCAGGTCCCAGTCCTGTAAGGAAGTGGCCTGTAGCGTAGTGGTTAAGGTGCATGACTGGGACCCGCAAGGTTGGTGGTTCGATTCCTGGTCTAGCCGCTCAGCTGTTGGGCCCTTGAGCAAGGCCCTTAACCCTGCATTGCTCCAGGGGAGGATTGTCTCCTGCTTAGTCTAATCAACTGTATGTCGCTCAGGATAAGAGCGTCTGCAATGTATCTCAGCCACTAGATCTGGTCTACAGGCTGCCCCACTAGGACTGGTCTGCTGCCCCTGTGGTCTACAGGCTGGCCCTATGGGCTACAGGCTATGGCCCTGATGGTTCTCCTTATGTTGGGATGGCCCGGTGAGGAGGGGCTTTCTTCTTCTTTGGTAGCAGACCTCTGAAGTCACTTACAGGAGCCCTGACTTTGATATAAGAGCTTGTGAGGCAGACGGGTGAATTAATTGCAGGTTATTCATCACTTTGTAATGAATAACTAAAGCCATTATGTCTTTTGTGGCCAGCTGGGCTACATAAATGAAAACGTTGGCCTTTTGCGCTTCACTCTTTATTAACGGGACTGAATCATTTATCCGTGGCAGGGAGATGACGGCCTCATTTCCGCCGACAGCTTGGGTCCTCGGAGCGCCAGGAGGGCCGGAGGGGCCGGAGGGCTTCCTTCCTCCGCTACGCCGGCAGAACTGAGCGTAGCTGACTAGGGCACTAGTCAGTCCCAACAAGGACTATTATATTTAGAGTTAAAATCTTATTTATTTTTTACTTTTTTGCTAAATTAGACAAACATGCAGTATTGCCAGTGAGATGAGACATTATATTTAGCTAATATTTTCCACTTCAGGAAAAAAAAGGTTTTAAATCAACAGACTAAAACACCTGTTAAGATTTTTTGCAGTGTGTTTGAGTCAGTTTGACTCATTTCAAGATTTGCCAATGAGGGAAGAACATTTTACTTGTCAAGCAAACAGCAACTTATGACAAGCTAATATTTTCCTCTTGAGACAGAAAATAAGATTTCAAATCTCATTAGACGGTACCTTACTGCACATGTGCAGACTAGAAGGTTTTGTGTGTTCATGGAGGCAGGTTTGGAGTAACAGTGCAGTTGAGGTTGTGTTGGATGCATTTTGTTCATCTCCATGGTGACCTACATTGTTTGCATGGTAAGCGTTGGCTGATCCTGTCTGGCATGTTCCCAGTGAAAACAGCAGCTCTGCTTTAGTGACGGCTAGAAGAGTAAGACTTTGTCTTGGGTTACATCTCCTGTGTCCACTTCCAAGGCTTTCCTGCCCCAGGCTGTACTGCTCTTCAGGCAGCGGCTCTGTCGCTGTGTGCAGGAGGGGCAGGGCCAGGCGCCGCACTCCTGTCATACACCATGACCGTGTCTCTGCACAGAGCCCCGTGTTTTTGGGCTTCCCACGATGAGGCTACGCTAAAGCGTTAAATGCATATTTTACCGGTGGTCTTCCCTGGAGATTACAGAGGCACACAGAGAGACTGTGAGATCAGTGCAGCATTAGCACATCTGAGCCCCTCCCTGTCCATCACACGGCCAGCTCTCTGATCCACGGCCGTGGACAGAATTCCTAATTGATGGGACCGAGCACTGGGCCAGATCCGG
The DNA here is from genome assembly GCF_963514075.1 of Conger conger. NCBI lineage: Eukaryota > Metazoa > Chordata > Actinopteri > Anguilliformes > Congridae > Conger > Conger conger. The sequence continues at coordinate 613,005 of NC_083762.1, read as the reverse complement.
TTCCTTTGAGGCTCCTGATACCTCTTTCATGGACACTTGTGGTAAAAACAGGAGAGAAACACTTTCTTGACATCCAAGGATATGATATTAATATTGTTCCCGTCGGTGGAAATGGAGCAGTGACCCGCGCTTCAGAGATGTGGGGAAAGTCAGGTTTTCAAGCTGGCTGCCGAGTGGCCTTTTATCCTGAAAAATAATACCCTTTAAGAGACACAGTTTCAGCTCGCCATGCAGAAGATGGCTTTAAAGAGCTGTCATTTCTGAAACATGACAGTTTAGCCGAAAATAATGTGCACATGATAAGATGATAGGGCGGTGGCAGTGGTGTTGTGTGACTACTTAGACAGCAGTTTGACAGGAAACAAGACTTTGTCACGGATCTAGGATTGTGCGTTTCGTTTCGTCTGTCCTGAGTGCAGGGTTACAAATTCACACGCCGGTTTCAACTTGTGTCACTCCTCATTAGTCACGTGACTGTCTGGCTGATCACCCTGTACTTCCCTCTATGGTTTTCACTCTGTACTTCCCTCTATGGTTTTCACCCTGTACTTCCCTCTATGGTTTTCACTCTGTACTTCCCTCTATGGTTTTCACCCTGTACTTCCCTCTATGGTTTTCACTCTGTACTTCCCTCTATGGTTTTCACCCTGTACTTCCCTCTATGGTTTTCACCCTGTACTTCCCTCTATGGTTTTCACTCTGTACTTCCCTCTATGGTTTTCACCCTGTACTTCCCTCTATGGTTTTCACCCTGTACTTCCCTCTATGGTTTTCACCCTGTACTTCCCTCTATGGTTTTCACCCTGTACTTCCCTCTATGGTTTTCACCCTGTACTTCCCTCTATGGTTTTCACCCTGTACTTCCCTCTATGGTTTTCACCCTGTACTTCCCTCTATGGTTTTCACTCTGTACTTCCCTCTATGGTTTTCACTCTGTACTTCCCTCTATGGTTTTCACCCTGTACTTCCCTCTATGGTTTTCACTCTGTACTTCCCTCTATGGTTTTCACCTTGTACTTCCCTCTATGGTTTTCAGCGCACTTGGCCCTGGTTATGATTTGATTTGTAATGTAATGTGATGAATCCCTCTGTGTGACTCCCTCTGTGTGACTCCCTCTGTGTGACTCTCCGTGTGTGACTCGCTGTGTGACTCCCTCTGTGTGACTCCCTGTGTGACTCCCTCTGTGTGACTTGCTGTGTGACTCCCCCTCTGTGACTCCCCCCGTGTGACTCGCTGTGTGACTCTCTCTGTGTGACTTGCTGTGTGACTCACTGTGTGACTCTCCCTGTGTGACTCCCTCTGTGTGACTCCCTGTGTGACTCCCTCTGTGTGACTCCCTCTGTGTGACTCCCTCTGTGTGACTCCCTCTGTGTGACTCCCTCTGTGTGACTCTCCGTGTGTGACTCCCTCTGTGTGACTCCCTCTGTGTGACTCCCTCTGTGTGACTCCCTCTGTGTGACTCCCTCTGTGCGACTCCCTCTGTGTGACTCCCTCTGTGTGACTCCCTCTGTGTGACTCCCTCTGTGAGTGCTGAATTCTCCTGATGACAGAGTAGAGTGTTTACCAATCCCTGTATTACCAGCCTCCTGCTAACATACACTGCCGGAAGTGTGCGTAATTTTAGTGCTTTAATTCATTCTTATGGTATGTGTGTGTTACTGTAGCAACCGCAGAGCTGCAGGAATCCATAAGCTTTTTCAGTGACGTGTTCTCATGTAGTCTCTCTAATAGTTCATTCAGAGCTCCGGCTATTACCCAGCAGGGCTCACGATTAATTCAGACCCAGGCTATAACCCAGCAGGTCTAATGGTGAATTCAGACTCCAGACTTTAACCCAGCAGGTCTAATGGTTAGCTCAAGTTATAACCCAGCCATATTGATTTATACTTGCTTTCTCCATAAATATTGATGTCACTTTTGCCCCAAAGAAAAAAGGAAATTTCGAAGCTATAAAACCTCTATCATGTTCATAACGAAAATCAATTCAGGAGGTTTTGTTCTTTTGTGTGGCTGAACTATCTTATTTCAGCGTTAGTTTTTTCAAAGATCTAGCTTGAGGGAAGGGCTTTTTATGTGAAATGAGATTCAGATTGAACTTGGAGTGGGAGTTTGACAGCTCGAGCGGAGGCTAGCGCACACGCTCCGCTGTCTGTGGGTGTGCGTCCTGCCAGCCAGGGGAGAATTCCCATAATCCCCTGCATGCAGATGTACAGCATCCATCGTGAGAGGCTGTCTGATCTTCTCTCTGATCTGCAGACTTTCGGCTCGCTGGGTTCTTTTCCGCCCGGTTTTGATGCGACTGATTAAAGTATAATCTCTCTCCCTGAAGCGTCTGGCCCGTGTTGCATCGTGTTTCACAGGAGCCTCCAGGAAGAAGAAAAACACGGCCGGTCCCCCGAGTGCGCACGAGGGCCAGGATGAGCGCTGGGTCCAGGAGGAAGCAGAAGTGTGCTTCTGTGTGTCAGACCCCACCCAGGGGCCACTAACCAGGGAGCCAATCACCCAGGGGGCCACTAACCAGCGAGCCAATCACCCAGGGGCCACTAACCAGCGAGCCAATCACCCAGGGGCCACTAACCAGCGAGCCAATCACCCAGGGGCCACTAACCAGGGAGCCAATCACCCAGGGGGCCACTAACCAGCGAGCCAATCACCCAGGGGCCACTAACCAGCGAGCCAATCACCCAGGGGCCACTAACCAGGGAGCCAATCACCTAGTGGGACACTAACGATCGGGCCAATCACCCAGGGGCTCTCCACTTCTGCTCTTACCCACAACGCACTGCGAGAGTACGGGAGGCAGGCCAGGTGATGTCGAGCTCCGAGGTGTGGGGTTCCTGTGATTTAATGTTCTTTGAGAGCTGAGAATATCATCGCAAAACTAACAGCAATAAACAAAAACGGGCGTACTGATGGGAGCTGGCGTGAAGCTGCCGGAAACGCATTAGACAAACGGGCGACAGAGAGACAGCGATTATTGCGCACGCACACAGGACTCATAACTCAATAAGAGCGCTGCGTCTCATGATTTATGACCCCGGGCTCCAGGCTGCGCTCATAAATCACCCGCTCACCTAGTTTTCACTTATTTATGCGCCCTGTTATTTATACTCCGGCACGGCGGATAATCAATATTCTTAATTTTAATTGTGTTTTAGTGCTCGCCAAGCTGTGTGCTACACGCTTTTGTGTTGAAGATGTTCTGTGATGCAGTGACCCACCCGGGTGTGTGTGTGTGTGTGTGTGTGAGTGTGTGTGTGTGTGTGTACAGTGACCCACCCGGGTGTGTGTGTGTGTGTGTGTGTGAGTGTGTGAGTGTGGTGCAGTGACCCACCCGGGTGTGTGTGTGAGTGTGTGTGTGTGTGAGTGTGTGAGTGTGGTGCAGTGACCCACCCGGGTGTGTGTGTGAGTGTGTGTGTGTGTGAGTGTGTGAGTGTGGTGCAGTGACCCACCCGGGTGTGTGTGTGTGAGTGAGTGTGTGTGTGTGTGTGTGAGTGAGTGTGTGTGTGAGTGTGAGTGTGTGAGTGTGTGTGTGTGTGTGTGAGAGTGAGTGTGTGTGTGAGTGTGAGTGTGTGAGTGTGTGTGTGTGTGTGTGTGAGTGAGTGTGTGTGTGAGTGTGAGTGTGTGAGTGTGTGAGTGTGTGTGTGTGTGAGTGTGTGAGTGTGTGAGTGTGGTGCAGTGACCCACCCGGGTGTGTGTGTGTGAGTGAGTGTGTGTGTGAGTGTGAGTGAGTGTGTGTGTGTGTGTGTGTGTGTGTGAGTGAGTGTGTGTGTGAGTGTGAGTGTGTGAGTGTGTGTGTGTGTGAGTGTGTGAGTGTGTGAGTGTGTGAGTGTGTGAGTGTGTGAGTGTGGTGCAGTGACCCACCCGGGTGTGTGTGTGTGAGTGAGTGTGTGTGTGAGTGTGAGTGAGTGTGTGTGTGAGTGTGAGTGTGTGAGTGTGGTGCAGTGACCCACCCGGGTGTGTGTATGTGAGTGTGTGAGTGTGAGTGTACAGTAACCCACCCGGGCATGAGTGTGTGAGTGTGAGAGTGTGAGAGAGTGAGAGTGTGAGGGTGAGAGTGCGAGAGAGTGTGTGAGAGTGAGAGTGTGAGAGAGTGTGAGTGTGTGAGTGTGAGAGTGTGAGGGTGAGAGTGTGAGGGTGCGAGAGTGTGAGAGTGTGAGTGTGTGAGGGTGAGAGTGTGAGAGTGAGAGAGTGAGAGTGTGAGGGTGAGAGGGTGTGTGAGTGTCAGAGAGACAGTTTAGAATTTGAGTTGTTATTGATGATGGCTTTGTGATCTCTGTAGTCTATAAGCTGTGACTAATGATGGCTTTGTGGTAATTGTAGTCTATGAGCGGTGATTGAGGTTGATTTGTAGTATGTGTAGTCCATGAGCAGTGACTGAGGTTGGTATTGTGGTATCTGTAGTTCATGAGCAGTGACTGAGGTTGGTATTGTGGTATTTGTAGTCCATGAGCAGTGAATCAGGTTGGTATTGTGGTCTCTGTAGTCCATGAGCTGAGATGGAGTATTGCATTGTGGTCTCTGTAGTCCAGCAGGTGGCCCCTCTCTCTCTGATGATCTGCTCTTCCTCAGATCTGGCCAGAGCTTCCTTTGAAGTGCAGAGTGATGCCAGGTGGTGCAGGAGATTAAACTGGCTCTGTGTTTGTTGAAAGCACAGGAACACTCCTGGTATTTCCCCCAGAAGATTATTCTAGGCTGTTTGTATGCTTTTGGGATCGAAAAGGAGCTTCTAATCTTTGAGCTGAGTGTATTAACACGGAAATGAACGTGGCATTGCTTCGATCTCAAACTTCACACCTGAGGAGCAGGAAAGGGGTGGAATCAGCAGGACGGGGCCAATAACACCTGTTTCTCTTCTCAACGCAGTCCTGCCTGGTCTTTATCTTGGATTTCATTTCAAATATTCCCTTTTTGTAAGTAGTGGAATGCCCGTTTCCAGTGGTAGGCTTGTCCCAGCAGTGCTCCGTGCTCAGTGAGATCACACAATCCAGTTGCTCCGCAGTACGGAGAGGCCTGACCGTGATCCCGCCTCACATTGAATATTTCACATAACAGCACAACAGCAGAATTACTGCACCTCAGTCCCTGAGAACGTCAAAGGCTGTTTACCCACCCTGCTTAGCTGATGGCTAAAACACCTCTGTGTGTGTGTGAATGTGTTTTTAACCCATAGATGATGGTTTCTGTATCTGTGAGGGTGGGGTCTATGGACAGGCTGAATGGCTGAATGAAACATGGCCCTATCCGCCCAATCAATGCTCACAGCTTAATTTACGCTGGTATGGATTTTTTTGTGGGGGGTGTATGTGTGGTGGGATGTGCCGATGGCAGCAGAATGCACCCCCCCTCGTGAGGGGAGCCCCACGGTCCCCAGCTCACCACCCGGGGGGGGGGTGATACAGTCCATATCGACCGCACACGCTCACAAGCCACTGGAACCCACCGCTTCCTCTGCCTCTAACTATCTATGCTCCTCTCTCTGACCTTCTCCTCTCCTCCTCCTGTCCTCCTCTCTCTGACCTCCTCTGCTCCTCTCCTCCCCTCCTCCCTCTGACCTCCTCCGCTCCTCTCCTCCCCTCCTCCCTCTGACCTCCTCTTCTGCTCCTCTCCTCCCCTCCTCATCTCCTCCTCCTGTCCTCCTCTCTCTGATCTCCTCCTCTCCTCCTCCTGTCCTCTTCTCTCTGACCTCCTCTGCTCCTCTCCTCCTCTCCTCCACTCTTCTCCTCTCCTCCTCCCTCTGACCTCCTCCTGACCTCCTCTCTGACCTCCTCCGCTCCTCCTCTCCTCTCCTCTTCTCCTCTCCACCTCCTCTCCTCATCTGCAACTCCTCTGCTCCTCCTCATCCTCCTCTCCTCCTCTGCTCTTCTCCTCTCCTCCTCCTCTCCTCATCTGCTACTCCTCTGCTCCTCCTCATCCTCCTCTCCTCCTCTCTCTTATCCTGCTCTCATCCTGCTCTACAAACCCTCTTATTTAGTAAAGAGCTCTTTCCTCTCTCATGTGTAATTTAACAGGTTTCACCAATTCACTTCTCTGCATCACACTAAAGCCTGGTTATAACCCCACTGTGTTACACTAATGCCTGGTTATAACCTCACTGTGTCACACTAATGCCTGGTTATAACCCCACTGTGTCACACTAACGCCTGGTTATAACCCCACTGTGTCACACTAAAGCCTGGTTATAACCTCACAGTGTCACACTAAAGCCTGGTTATAACCCCACTGTGTCACACTAACACCTGGTTATAACCTCACAGTGTCACACTAAAGCCTGGTTATAACCCCACTGTGTCACACTGAAGCCTGCTTGCCATCAGACCCCTCCAACTTATCCAGAATGCAGCAGCTCGTCTGGTCTTCAACCTTCCCAAATACTCACATGTCACCCCCCTGCTTACTTCCCTCCACTGGCTGCCTGTCATGGCTCGCATCAAATTCAAAACATTGGTGCTAGCCTTCCAAGCACTTAAAGGGTCTGCCCCAGCATACCTCCAAAATCAGACCCTACACCCCTGCCAGACCTCTTCGTTCAGCCTCCACAGGCTGCTTGGCACCTCCCCCTCTCCGAACCTCCACCTCACGCTCACGACTACTGTCTGTTCTGGCTCCACGGTGGTGGAACGAACTCCCCGTTGAGGTCAGAACTGTACAATCTCTCCCCATCTTCAAGTGCAAACTGAAGACACACCTCTTCAAGCAGCACCTCCCCCGTCCCTCCCTACCTCCCTGTGAACCTTAATTGTTTTCTTTACCTGTGTTATCTTTTTGTGTATTAGGATAACACCTTTGCTAGTTTTGTTTGGCTAGGGAAGCAGTTTATTCATACATTTTCGTGTTGTGGTCTACTATAAAAAGAATTCGGATGATCAAACAGGCACTGGTCCTTATCTTTGCTGTGCAGGTAGCAATTGAAATTGTACTTCCCTCTAGGGTCAGCGCACTTATCCCTGGTTATGGATATGCACTTTGCACTTTGTTGTACATCCCTCTGGATAAGAGCATCTGCCAAATGCCATTAATGTAATGAAATGTAATGCTTATAACCTCTCTGTATCACACTATAGCCTGGTTATAACCTCTCTGCATTACACCATAGCCTGGTTATAACCTCTCTGCATTATACTATAGCCTGGATATAACTTCTCTGCATCACTCTATAGCCTGGTTATAACCTCTCTGCATTACACTATATCCTGGTTATAACCTCTCTGCATTACATTATAGCCTGGTTATAACCTCTCTGCATCACACTGAGGCCCGGTTATAACCTCACTGTGTCACACAGAAGCCATGTTCTATATTTTATTCAGGATATCATTCTGAGGTAACTGAGAACTTAAACATGCATTTTTTAAACTAAAGAATGGCTCTCAGTGTGTGTGAGCTCTGTGCGATTAATGGCCTTTCCTTTCAGCTTCAAAGTTTAACATGACTGTTCATTTCTTTTCATCAGGAACATGTAAAAAGTAAAAAGTCACCGTTCAACAAAACGTGGCCCCGTTAAAAATGTGCATTGTTGTAATTTTCAGAATGTACGTAAACCAAAGGAAGATTGTGCATGTTCCTAAAATATTTTTAAATTGCTGGCACAAGAGTGTCAAATTATCCTGCCATAATAGCAGCATAAGATAAAACCATTGGGATTTATGGAATGGGGCTTTAGAATTAAATTAACTTATCTTTTTTCCCAACTTTTAATATCAACAATGTCTGAACTCTAGCAACCGCCTGGTGTGAGTGATGTGCCTTAAACTCAACTAGAAACCTAAAAACAGAAAATGAAACTAGAGTTTCTGGCATGCCTGTGTTTGTATGGCACATAATGCTAATGGGAGAATATGGGATAATAATCATTCATTCATTCATTATCCTAACCCGCTTATCCTGAACAGGGTCACAGGGGGCTGGAGCCTATCCCAGCATACATTGGGTGAAAGGCAGGAATACACCCTGGACAGGTCGCCAGTCCATCGCAGGGCACACACACCATTCACTCACACACTCATACCTATGGGCAATTTAGACTGTCCAATCTGCCTAACCTGCATGTCTTTGGACTGTGGGAGGAAACCCCGGAGTACCCAGGGGAAATCCACACAAACACGGGGAGAACATGCAAACTCCGCACAGAGAGGCCCCGGCCGACCAGGATTTGAACCCAGGACCTCCTTGCTGTGAGGCAGCAGTGCTACCCACTGCACCATCTGTGCCGCCCTGGGATAATAATGCTATAGGCATATTGTAATTATGTGCAAAACATAGGTTAGCTGTGGCATTTACTTATAATCCCAATAGTTGGTTTTTATATTTATTTTGCAATGCCATCTGCCATCTTGATGATATCACATTTTTGTTTTCAGGTCAAGTTTACAAATTAGTTCTATTTAGTCCTAACATTATTTGTGCTCATGGTTTCCCAAAACGAGGGAAACATGGATTGATTCACTGAATATGAATCTCATTTTAGTTGTTAACTGTAATAATGTGGCATTCCCTGCTTTTCTGGAAATCCTGGGGAAATGAATGAATCCACAGAAGAACAAAAACACAAAGGCAACACGATGGAAGAGATGTGGGTTCCCAGTTTTGTTATTTGAGATGAAATGGTTCTGGGCAAACAGCTCGGAGCTGGGCATGGAGAGAGCGCAAATCTTTTGATTACATATCTACTGTAGGTTTAACTAATCCATGACTCCTCTTGATTAGTTGAATAATGTTCACGATGTATTCAGACGGACGTTATGCAGACCGTGGGATGAGTGTGCGGTGGGTTGAGTCATAACCTCATCAGTATTCCAGATCTGTGTCGGATTCGCACTCCGAGATTGGCGTCGGGCAGTGCCAGAAAAGGATACATCAGGCCAGGAATTTAATTCTGCCCTTCATCAGGAGATGAATCAAAGTTTAAATCCGAGAGACTGTGCTATATTATTATTGTCATTATTAACGGAATGATGGTAGGCACCACAGTTGTTTTAATCATTGGGGTTGTTTTTTATAGAATCCTGCCAAGTTGAATTATTTGTGTTTTTCATTATTCATTTTTCTTTTCTCAGTTTGAATAAATATGTAGATCTTTTTTTTCATGTGTTGTGTATTGAATTCTCACTGAGACACAACGTGAGAAGTTTGTCTAGTGTGTTTTTGTGTGACCTGCATACACTTTTGCTCGCACACATACACACTTACATACACACACACACAGACATGCACATGCATGCACACACACACACACACACACACACACAGACACACAGACATACACACACATACATGCGCATGCACACTCACACACATACACACTCAAGCACATGCATATTGTTGGTGTATCTAAAATAGATAGACAGGTTGCATATTTGTATTGAATTTGGAAATGTATTTCTCTTGTTCTCTCATTTGGAGCATGTACTTCAATCACATCACATCACATCACATCACATCACATCACACCTCGTCACGTCACGTCACGTCACGTCACGTCACGTCACGTCACGTCACGTCACGTCACGTCACGTCACGTCACGTCACGTCACGTCACGTGACGTGACGTGATGTGATGTGATGTGATTACATTATTGGCATTTGGCATCTTATCCAGAGCGATGTACAGTTGATTAGTTTAAACAGGAGACAATCCAACAGCTGTGCGGATCTTATTGTGGCTACAGTTTCCTGCAGGTCCCAGTCATGTACCTTAACCACTACGCTACAGACTGCAGTGCCCAAGCAGCTGATTACACAGCTAACTCACCTCACCTGGTTACCTGGGTCTCAAAAGGAGCTGATTTTAAGGTGAAGACAGAGACCGGCAGACCCCCAGAGCTGCTGAAAGGATGGCATGAGCCACTCTCTCCCTCAAAGAACTGAGAGTAGCTTCGTCTGTCCACTAGATGGCAACACTGTCTTCCAACAAGTGATTAACGCATTTGAAAATGGAGAGGGGGAAAAACATATTGCATTGTCAAATTATGATTTAATTTATTGTATGCGTGCTCAGTCAGTACAAAAGAAAACAATTAGAAATGAGTTCCTGCATCAGTGATGTTTTTTCACGCACTCAATCAGCCCTGATGTCTGTAATCACGTGAGTGAGGCTCCGCTGTCCTGCCATCGGCAGCCTGACTGAGCTCTGCAGTGAGTGTGGGAACCTGCAAGGCAACAGAGGAGCCCTTTCATGTGTATTTCCTCAGGACTGCGGAGGATGCCCGTGGCTGCTGGTGTTTCTGTCCTCTGAGTCCTTCGGCGGTTAAAAACCTCCTTACACCTCCTTACACCTCCTTACACCTCCTTACACCTCCTTACACAGACACATGTCAGTTTTATGCAGGCTTTGGTAATGTGGTGTAAAAGTTTTAAACGTGACTCATTGTCTTTGTCCACTTCTCTATGGATGACTTTTTTTTTTTCTATGGGCAATTTTTTAGATTTTAATAAAAATTTGATTTGTAATTTTGATAATGAAATGATTACTTTTCTATTTCAGTTTATGTTTTCTTGGAAAAGTCTAGGCTGCTGACATGCTGGGATGGAGAACAGTTACGTTCTCTAAATGCATAACTTTCTCTCTGCTTCTGTGGTGAGCGTTCGCTGGCACGCGTCATCCCTGGCAGGAGGATTAGGCGTCCATTTTGCCCCTGTGTCTCGCGTTGAGCCTCAGTTCCACATGTGCTCCTGAAAGTGGGGGAGGAAGGCAGTTGTTTGGGTGAGTTTTGGGAAATTGAGTTTTCTCCCTCGCACTGCTGCCCCAGACAAGCCCATTACACCCTCAGTGAACACACAGTCACACTGAGCTGCTCCTGAACACACAGTCACACTGAGCTGCTCCTGAACACACAGTCACACTGAGCTGCTCCTGAACACACTCACACACTGAGCTGCTCCTGAACACACAGTCACACTGAGCTGCTCCTGAACACACAGTCACACTGAGCTGCTCCTGAACACACAGTCACACTGAGCTGCTCCTGAACACACAGTCACACTGAGCTGCTCCTGAACACACTCACACACTGAGCTGCTCCTGAACACACAGTCACACTGAGCTGCTCCTGAACACACTCACACACTGAGCTGCTCCTGAACACACAGTCACACTGAGCTGCTCCTGAACACACAGTCACACTGAGCTGCTCCTGAACACACAGTCACACTGAGCTGCTCCTGAACACACAGTCACACTGAGCTGCTCCTGAACACACAGTCACACTGAGCTGCTCCTGAACACACAGTCACACTGAGCTGCTCCTGAACACACAGTCACACTGAGCTGCTCCTGAACACACAGTCACACTGAGCTGCTCCTGAACACACAGTCACACTGAGCTGCTCCTGAACACACAGTCACACTGAGCTGCTCCTGAACACACTCACACACTGAGCTGCTCCTGAACACACAGTCACACTGAGCTGCTCCTGAACACACTCACACACTGAGCTGCTCCTGAACACACAGTCACACTGAGCTGCTCCTGAACACACAGTCACACTGAGCTGCTCCTGAACACACAGTCACACTGAGCTGCTCCTGAACACACTCACACACTGAGCTGCTCCTGAACACACAGTCACACTGAGCTGCTCCTGAACACACAGTCACACTGAGCTGCTCCTGAACACACTCACACACTGAGCTGCTCCTGAACACACAGTCACACTGAGCTGCTCCTGAACACACAGTCACACTGAGCTGCTCCTGAACACACAGTCACACTGAGCTGCTCCTGAACACACTCACACACTGAGCTGCTCCTGAACACACTCACACACTGAGCTGCTCCTGAACACACAGTCACACTGAGCTGCTCCTGAACACACAGTCACACTGAGCTGCTCCTGAACACACTCACACACTGAGCTGCTCCTGAACACACTCACACACTGAGCTGCTCCTGAACACACTCACACACTGAGCTGCTCCTGAACACAATCATACACTGAGCTGCTCCTGAACACACACACACTGAGCTGCTCCTGAACACAATCATACACTGAGCTGCTCCTGAACTCTCTCTCTCTCTCTCTCTCTCTCTCTCTCTCTCTCTCTCTCTTCTTCAGAAAGCCTCCCCTTCTCTTCATAAGAGTGAAGTAGAATGTTCCAGAAGAGGCTCCTGGTTAATGGATTTTGTAACGGTGATCTGTGGCTCTGAGCTCAGAGGTAGATCTGTCTCTCTCCCTGTCCTAGTCTAACCTCTGGACCTCTGCACTTATCTTTTAAGATGCCTGGAAACAGTACAGGATAAAAATGACACGGATCTTTAAAAGAAGGTCTTTCCTCGGCATTCATATCCATTTACAGGACAAATTGGACGATCTGGTTAAAAAGGTTAACGGTGCAATAACAAGCTGCTCTTCACATTTACTGTGATAAAGTGAAACTCATTTTATCTTAGAAAGAGCTAAATTGTATATTGATGTTTTCCAGATAATGTTGAAGAATTTAATTTTGTATAAATTGAATTTAAATCCTTTATGAATGGTAGCGGTGTGTCGTCTCTGCTGTACAGAGACAGTCCTTTGCGCTGGAGGCAGCCTTGCATTCCCCACACTGCCAGTGGGGGCAGTGTTGAGTCAGATGCTGCAGGACTGGGGTCCTTGGCTTCCTCACCTGTTTGTGAATGTGTGTGTGAGAGTATGTGTGTGTGTGTGAGTATGTGTGTGTGTATGTGTGTGTGTGTGTGTGTGTGTGTGTGTGTGTGTGAGTATGTGTGTGTGTGAGTCTGAGTGTGTGTTTGAGTCTGAGTGTGTGTGTGTGTGTGTGTGTGTGAGTGCGTGAGTGTTTGTGTGTGTGTGTGGCTGCAGGACGAGGTGTATGCATGTGTGTGTGAGTGTGTGTGTGTGTGTGTGTGGCACAGGAGGGCTGCACAACGAGGTGTGTGTTTGTGTGTGTGACATACACACACACACACTCATACACATACACACACACTCACACACATGCTCACACACTCACACTCACACACACATACACACACACACACACTCACGCACTCACACACTCACATACACTGACATACACACACTCACACACTCACATACACTGACATACACACACTCACACACAAACACACACACACTCACACACACTCACACACTCACTCTCACACACACACTCACACGCACAAACACACACACACTCACACACACTCACACACTGACACACTCACATACACTCACATACACATACTCACACACATACACTCACTCACACACACACACACACACACACACACTCACATACACATGCTCACACACACACTCACTCACACACTCACACACACACTCACACACACTCACACACTCACTCTCACACACACACTCACACGCACAAACACACACACAATCACACACACTCACACACTGACACATTCACACACACTCACACACACACACACACTCACACACACACACACACACACACTCACACACACACACTCACATACACTCTCACTCACTCACATACACTCTCACTCACACACACACACACAGCTGCAGAACATCCTCTGTTCATCCGTGAGAATCTTTCATTACGCAACACTCTGACACTGAGGGGTTGGCTGCTCCTTCATTAAGCCTGGATGTCTCCCCCCGCTCCTCCCTATCGATGCTCATCGATTCTGTTCTCGGAAGCTCTTTAGCTTCAGACTCTGAGGAGATGTTCATTGTAAAGGAATTTGTTAGGTACATTCAGTAAGTTTAAAGTTTGGAGGGCCCTTTAAAAAGGTCTTCCTGCGTTCTGTACATGGATTGTAGACGGTGTGGTTTTGATGAGACTCGTGTCTTTGAAGCTCTTCTGCACAAAAACAAGACTGCAGCAGTTCAAAACGCACTTTGATCTTCTTCCGTGTCGGGAAGGCAAAACACAGTCAGGTACACACACAACTCTGAACTATTAATCACGTTACGTTCGGTTTACTCGTCTGTTCCTGGATTATTCACACAATTTTACACACACTCTGCAATCCATGAAGAAAAGAGAAAGTCAAACTTGTTTTAGCAATGTTTGCGTGTTTCACTTCGAAAGCTCAGAAACTAACTTTCTGTTAACTTTTTGCTTTCACTTGCTGGAGTTTTCAGTTGTGGGAATAAGCAGTCCTTGCGCCCTTGTTTGCATGATTAATAATTATATTTTGTGAGTGTTTATCTTTCTGTGTTCCATTGCAGTCCTCTCATCCTCCTCCCCTCCTAAGAGCTCCGACAGGCAGCTCTGTGTTCTTCTCTGAAAATGATGCCTTAAAAAGGACCTTCAGAAGCTCTCACACAGGCAGTGAACTGTGTCATTTTTCTGTAGAGAACAGAGAAAGGTATCTTGGTGATGCGTGGACAGGTTTGTAATTATGTTGTTCTTCATTACCGCCAGGTCGTTATCTCAGATTCCTGCTGACCCTGCAGGCTCAGATATGGGGGTCAGTTATATATTCTTAATCCAGCAGAGATTGGGACTTTGTGTTCCTGTTTTATTTGGGTTGTTGGGAAGACATTGATCTGCGCACCATGCATCTCCCTCCTTCCTGGTGCGACCCCATTAACCTTCCCTGCTGTCTTTCAGCGCTCATTAGTGTGGTCTGGAATTCAGGGGCCCCAGTTATTAAGGGGATCCCCCCAGCTACCCCCCCCCCCCCCTGTAATCACTCTGAGTGATCTCTGAGATGGAGCCTGTTACCCTGGAGATGAAAGTTTAGCTATAGCGTCTGTCACCCAGTGTGAAGTTATGTCTGTGTGGGTATCAGATATTCCAGTTTCAAAACTTGTAGATGTGGAAGATGTAGATTCATGTTTTTCTGAATGTTTTTTGCATACAACACAAGTGGCTGGAAACTATTGGCTAGCAGCTACATGTTATGGATCAACACTTTCCCTTCCTCCCCTTGAAATGACCCCAAGGCTCCTCAGTCCAAAACAAACTGTAATCACCACCATTAGATAAATGTACCCAATATGAATTAAATAAAATGTAATGTGGATTTTAGTCTTACTATATCTTGGTAACTAACTTGCTAACGTTAGCTATCCAATTCACTATTGCAAGGTGCGATGCTAGCTATATCTGCTAGCTCTACCTGCCAAGATTCCCTGGCTCATATGCTAATTGACATAGCAGAATTAACTACTTATATGTGTCCTGTGTTGGCCGACATACATCTTTAATGATATTCCATCCCATATCCAGTGATAGCCATATCTAACACGTCTTCATCACTTTACTGGGTTTGTAAGTGTATCCATCTGGCTAGCTAATGCTAGCTAATGTTAGCTAATGTTAGCTATCTAGTGTAATTCGCGACTGCCAGCTAGGTAGGTAAGTAGCCTTGTTAGCTACCTGTATAGTGCACAGGCTACTAAGTAAACTAATAAAGCAGTAACTGTAACGATGCAGGCACAAAACTATGCGCCGAACTGCAAGTCATGCAGTAGTGTTGCACTACTTCAGTCGTGTTGTATCTGATGAGGGGCGGACGCAGAACGATGTCGGACAGACGCAGAAATCGAGACGCAGACTCCACAGTTACAGACACCAGCCTGGCCTGTGAACGGCAGAAACACACTTTCTGTTCTATCAAAGGTGTCATTTCTGCTGTGCGGACAAGGCGATGTTTGATTAGAATGAATTTGTCTTGGAAATCATTTGGGTGAAGTGTTGACATTATTCTCTTCCTGTTCCCGTATTCTTCTCTGTTTTAATTGCAGGAAGGTCAATGACAATAATGTGACAACTTATTAGAAAGCACATTTGATGCCGTTGATTTCATACCTCACTTTGCACAGCTCTTGGCTTCTAGGCAATTACCAGCTGTGCTATTTATTAATTTCATGGTTCACAGAACATCAGACACTATAAATACGGGGGCTGGCAGGCTGCTTCCTCACTGTGTTAGTTGATTTCTGCTGAGATCCACAGGCAGCTCTGTACACACACACACACACACACCCCCTGTACACACACACGCACACACACACACCCTGTACACACACACACACACACACCCTGTACACACACACACACACACACACCCTGTACACACACACACACACACACACACCCTGTACACACACACGCACACACACACACCCTGTACACACACACACACACACACACACACCCTGTACACACACACCCCACCCTGTACACACACACACACACACACACCCTGTACACACACACGCACACCCTGTACACACACACCCTGTACACACACACACACACACACACACCCTGCACACACACGCACACACACACCCTGTACACACACACACACACCCTGTACACACACACACACCCCACCCCACCCTGTACACACACACACACCCTGTACACACACACCCCACCCTGTAAACACACACACACACACACACCCTGTACACACACACGCACACCCTGTACACACACACCCCACCCTGTACACCCACACACACACACACACCCCACCCCACCCTGTACACACACACACACACACACACACACCCCACCCTGTAAACACACACACACACACACACACACCCCACCCTGTACACACACACACACACACCCCACCCCACCCTGTACACACACACACACATACACTATACACACACACATACACACACACACCCCGTCCTGTACACACATACAGTACACACACACAATATATGCATATGCTTGCACGGACACACACACTAAACCCACATATGTGCACACACATTTACACACACACGCAAATATACAGACAGACTATAAACACAAGCAATAATAATTGTGTCAAAGACTAATAATTGTGTTGAACACACAATAAAAGGAAATTTAAATGAACTATACTGACAGTCTTTGCTTTAATTAGAATAAAAAATAGCTTTGCTTAATTATAATTATTTCTTGTTATTACACGGACGGTACCAGGTGCCGTGTAGAGCATAATTAGGCTGGTGGCATTAAATAACAGCTTTTAATCATTTCAGAAACTTGCTTCAGTAGAAAAGAAGAGCCTGTTCCCAGTTCTGCTCTGAGAACTCTGCACTCTGCACTCTGCACTCTGCACTCTGCACTCTACACTCTGTACTCTACACTCTGTACTCTGTACTCTGTACTCTGTACTCTGTACTCTGTACTCTACACTCTGTACTCTGTACTCTGTACTCTACACTCTGTACTCTGTACTCTACACTCTGTACTCTGTACTCTACACTCTGTACTCTGTACTCTACACTCTGTACTCTACACTCTGTACTCTGTACTCTACACTCTGTACTCTGTACTCTACACTCTGTACTCTGTACTCTACACTCTGTACTCTGTACTCTACACTCTACACTCTGTACTCTGTACTCTGTACTCTACACTCTGTACTCTGTACTCTGTACTCTACACTCTGTACTCTACACTCTGTACTCTGTACTCTGCACTCTGCACTCTGTACTCTGTACTCTGCACTCTGTACTCTACACTCTGTACTCTGTACTCTACACTCTGTACTCTGTACTCTGTGCTCTGTGCTCTGTACTCTACACTCTGTACTCTACACTCTGTACTCTGTACTCTGTACTCTGTGCTCTGTGCTCTGTACTCTACACTCTGTACTCTACACTCTGTACTCTGTACTCTGTACTCTGCACTCTACACTCTGTACTCTACACTCTGTACTCTGTACTCTGTACTCTGCACTCTGTACTCTACACTCTGTACTCTGTACTCTGTACTCTACACTCTGTACTCTGTACTCTGTACTCTACACTCTGTACTCTGTACTCTGTACTCTGTACTCTACACTCTGTACTCTACACTCTGTACTCTACACTCTGTACTCTACACTCTGCACTCTACACTCTGTACTCTACACTCTACACTCTGTGCTCTGTACTCTACACTCTGTACTCTACACTCTGTACTCTACACTCTGTACTCTGTACTCTGTGCTCTGTGCTCTGTACTCTACACTCTGTACTCTACACTCTGTACTCTGTACTCTGTACTCTGTACTCTGCACTCTGTACTCTACACTCTGTACTCTGTACTCTGTACTCTACACTCTGTACTCTGTACTCTGTACTCTACACTCTGTACTCTGTACTCTGTACTCTGTACTCTACACTCTGTACTCTACACTCTGTACTCTACACTCTGCACTCTACACTCTGTACTCTACACTCTGCACTCTGTACTCTACACTCTGTGCTCTGTACTCTACACTCTACACTCTGTACTCTACACTCTGTACTCTGTACTCTACACTCTGTACTCTACACTCTGTACTCTACACTCTGTACTCTGTACTCTACACTCTGTACTCTACACTCTGTACTCTACACTCTGTACTCTGTACTCTGTACTCTGTACTCTGTACTCTACACTCTGTACTCTGTACTCTACACTCTGTACTCTACACTCTGTACTCTACACTCTGTACTCTGTACTCTACACTCTGTACTCTGTACTCTACACTCTGTACTCTACACTCTGTACTCTGTACTCTACACTCTGTACTCTGTACTCTACACTCTGTACTCTACACTCTGTACTCTGTACTCTGTACTCTGTACTCTACACTCTGTGCTCTGCTCTGAGAACTCTGCACTGAGTCAGGGGTTCATGTGTTAATATGAGTCAGGGGTTCATGTGTTAATATGAGTCAGGGGTTCATGTGTTAATATGAGTCAGGGGTTCAGGGGTTCAGGGGTTCATTAATATGAGTAATTCAGTGCACACATCCATTCTTCATTAAATGTCTTTTGTTTATTGTCAGTTTTCATATGCATTTCATATTTCATATGCATTATACGTCTGTGATTGGATATTTCTATTCTGTATCTGTGATTGGATGTTTTTAATCTTGTGTTTCTGATCCACACTTTTTATTCACCGAGATCTTTTTTTTTTTTTAATCCGACGAGCTGAAATGAATGAGTAGTGGTTTGTCTTTATTTGCATGATTAAATAATTGCCTCTTATGAAAAATGTAATTAAAGAAAATAAATAATCTTTGGTCATGCATTATGCATGAGAGGAGATACATCTGTGTGTGCTGGCCCAGTTGTCCTTGATCTGCTCCTCTCCGTCGTGTGCAGAACCGCCATTCCACTGTTCCTCTCCGCTGTGTGCAGAACCACTGTGTCCCACTGACGCTGTGCGCAGAACCGCGGTTCCGCTGTGTCCGGCTCACGCTGTGCGCAGAACCACTGTGTCCCGCTCACGCTGAGCGCAGAACCACGGTTCCGCTGTGTCTCACTGACGCTGTGCGCAGAACCACGGTTCCGCTGTGTCCCGCTCACGCTGTGCGCAGAACCACAGTTCCGCTGTGTCCGGCTCACGCGGTGCGCAGAACCACGGTTCCGCTGTTCCTCTCCGCTGTGCGCAGAACCGCGGTTCCACTGTGTCCCACTCACGCTGTGCACAGAACCACGGTTCCGCTGTGTCTCGCTGACGCTGTGCGCAGAACCACGGTTCCACTGTGTCTCG
>NC_083762.1:586081-588581 GCF_963514075.1 Conger conger | reverse complement strand
AACAAAATACAAAATACTGGAGAGGACTTTTACTTGCTGAACCTTTTACTGTCTGAACCTCCTGCTGCTAAGATGCCGATGTGTGTGTGTGTACAGGGTGGGGTGGGGTGTGTGTGTGTGTGTACAGGGTGGGGTGTGTGTGCGTGTGTGTGTACAGGGTGGGGTGTGTGTGTGTGTGTGTACAGGGTGGGGTGGGGTGTGTGTGTGTGTGTACAGGGTGGGGTGGGGTGTGTGTGTGTGTGTACAGGGTGGGGTGGGGTGTGTGTGTGTACAGGGTAGGGTGTGAGTGAGTGTGTGTGTGTGTGTGTGTGTGTATGCCCACGTGAGCTTAAAATGAGCATAAAAACCCACATGAGTTTAAAAACAGCTCAGTCAAGTGAGACCCAGCACGGCCTCAAAGGTAAAGGAGTGCCACTGAGGAGATTAAACTGGATGTGCCTCTTGCTTCTGAAGGTTGATCTGATGGCCCAAATGTCATGTTTTGCAACTAAAAATATGTTATGATGCTGGTATTGAGTGTCTTACTCTAAAAATATGTTATGATGCTGGTCTTGTGTATCTTAGTCTCTTGCCTTTGCACCATCCCTAGCTCTGCTCTAGTGTACCCTGTAGCCTAGTGGCTAAGGTACATGACTGGGGCAGCCTGTAGCCTGGTGGCTAAGGTACATGACTGGGGCGGCCTGTAGCCTAGTGGCTAAGGTACATGACTGGGGCTGCCTGTAGCCTAGTGGCTAAGGTACATGACTGGGGCGGCCTGTAGCCTAGTGGTTAAGGTACATGACTGGGGCAGCCTGTAGCCTAGTGGTTAAGGTACATGACTGGGGCAGCCTGTAGCCTAGTGGCTAAGGTACATGACTGGGGCAGCCTGTAGCCTAGTGGTTAAGGTACATGACTGGGGCAGCCTGTAGCCTAGCGGCTAAGGTACATGACTGGGGCTGCCTGTAGCCTAGTGGCTAAGGTACATGACTGGGGCGGCCTGTAGCCTAGTGGTTAAGGTACATGACTGGGGCAGCCTGTAGCCTAGTGGTTAAGGTACATGACTGGGGCAGCCTGTAGCCTAGTGGCTAAGGTACATGACTGGGGCAGCCTGTAGCCTAGTGGTTAAGGTACATGACTGGGGCAGCCTGTAGCCTAGCGGCTAAGGTACATGACTTGGGCAGCCTGTAGCCTAGCGGCTAAGGTACATGACTGGGGCAGCCTGCAGCCTAGTGGTTAAGGTACATGACTGGGGCAGCCTGTAGCCTAGCGGCTAAGGTACATGACTGGGGCTGCCTGTAGCCTAGTGGCTAAGGTACATGACTGGGGCAGCCTGTAGCCTAGTGGTTAAGGTACATGACTGGGGCAGCCTGTAGCCTAGTGGCTAAGGTACATGACTGGGGCAGCCTGTAGCCTAGTGGTTAAGGTACATGACTGGGGCAGCCTGTAGCCTAGTGGCTAAGGTACATGACTGGGGCTGCCTGTAGCCTAGTGGCTAAGGTACATGACTGGGGCGGCCTGTAGCCTAGTGGTTAAGGTACATGACTGGGGCAGCCTGTAGCCTAGTGGTTAAGGTACATGACTGGGGCAGCCTGTAGCCTAGTGGCTAAGGTACATGACTGGGGCAGCCTGTAGCCTAGTGGTTAAGGTACATGACTGGGGCAGCCTGTAGCCTAGCGGCTAAGGTACATGACTGGGGCAGCCTGTAGCCTAGCGGCTAAGGTACATGACTGGGGCAGCCTGCAGCCTAGTGGTTAAGGTACATGACTGGGGCAGCATGTAGCCTAGCGGCTAAGGTACATGACTGGGGCAGCCTGTAGCCTAGTGGCTAAGGTACATGACTGGGGCAGCCTGTAGCCTAGCGGCTAAGGTACATGACTGGGGCTGCCTGTAGCCTAGTGGCTAAGGTACATGACTGGGGCGGCCTGTAGCCTAGTGGTTAAGGTACATGACTGGGGCAGCCTGTAGCCTAGTGGTTAAGGTACATGACTGGGGCAGCCTGTAGCCTAGTGGCTAAGGTACATGACTGGGGCAGCCTGTAGCCTAGTGGTTAAGGTACATGACTGGGGCAGCCTGTAGCCTAGCGGCTAAGGTACATGACTTGGGCAGCCTGTAGCCTAGCGGCTAAGGTACATGACTGGGGCAGCCTGCAGCCTAGTGGTGAAGGTACATGACTGGGGCAGCCTGTAGCCTAGCGGCTAAGGTACATGACTGGGGCTGCCTGTAGCCTAGTGGTTAAGGTACATGACTGGGGCAGCCTGTAGCCTAGCGGCTAAGGTACATGACTGGGGCAGCCTGTAGCCTAGCGGCTAAGGTACATGACTGGGGCAGCCTGCAGCCTAGTGGTTAAGGTACATGACTGGGGCAGCCTGTAGCCTAGCGGCTAAGGTACATGACTGGGGCAGCCTGTAGCCTAGTGGCTAAGGTACATGACTGGTCCCAGTGTGGCCGAAATAAGATCTGCACAGCTGTTGGGCCCTTGAGCAAGGCCCTTTTCCCCCACATTGCTCCACATTGCCCCTGC
>NC_083762.1:556081-578581 GCF_963514075.1 Conger conger | reverse complement strand
ATTGGCTCAATAATCAGTGGCAATTAAGTTTTAAGATTCTGTTGGTGCATGATCACAGCTGCATGATCACAGAATCCGCTCCTTTGATTTGCATCACTACTCGATTATATGAGCAGTTAAAGGGAAAAACTTCCTGTTTCAGGGTTAAAGGGTAAAAATCTTTCCACTAATTATTTCCCCTGATCTGGTGGATCGATAAAGCTCCGCTGAGATTAAACATCTCTCTTCATAGGCTGATAGAGCCTGGAAGGCACTAAACAGCTCTGACTAATGGAGTCCCATGATGCTTTGGCACTGGAACACAAACACACACAATCACAAACACACAAACACAGACACACACAATCACAAACACACAAACACAGACACACACAATCACAAACACAAACAGACACACACAATCACAAACACAGACACACACAATCACAAACACACAGTCACAAACACAAACACACATACAAAGACACACAATCACAAACACACACAAACACACATGTAAACACAAACACACAAACACAAACACACAATCACAAACACACACTCACACAAACACACAAACACAAACTCGTAATCACAAACACACACAATCGCAAACACACAAACGCACAATCACAAACACACAAAGACACAATCACAAAGACACAATCACAAACACACAAACACAAACACACACTCACACAAACACACAATCACAAACACAGACTCTCTTTCTCCAGTACAGAAGGTCTCTGTGTATCGGTCTGTCTGTCTGTCTGTCCTTTATGTGACGAGAGAATAATGCAATACTGTATCAATCACCTTTGTGTGTATAGCACTTTTTTTCATTATTAGATTAATGAATAAATACATAAGTAAGAGTAAAAGTAAAAGTTAATAATTAAAATCAGGGAATAAAACCCAAAATGGGTGATGTCAATAAAAAATAAAATGATACTAATAAAACAGCCAGACTAAAAAGGTTCTGAGTCACAGGTCTGATTGGCTGGTGGGGCTCTGGCTGTCATGTGAGGGAGGAGAGGTGTGTATGTTGGGTGTGTGTGTTTGTGTGTATATTTGGAAGCCCAGGTAATGTCCACAGATTGGATGTGAGGGGTCTGTAGATAGCAGGAATGCCCAAGTCAAAAGCGAAGGCACTGGCAAGATTCTTCTCCGTGTCCACTATAACATTCGGATGAGGCGTTGTTTTCTGTATCCACAGATGGACTCTTACCTGATACATGCTCTGGATTATCCACCATTTATGCATCTATGACTATTCATGTTCAAGAATACTCACATTACAACATAAATTTGAACATAAATGAAAGTATTAAAATGTGTTTTAGGGTGTATGAGAGAGAATGTGTGTGTGTGTGTGTGGGAGACAGTGTGAGTGTGTGTTTATGTGTGCATGTGTGGGAGAGAGTGTGTGTGTTTATGTGTGTGGGAGGGAGTGATTGAGTGTGTGTGTGTGTCGTAATTACATAGAGGGCTCAGCTATCTATCTCCCTCCTGGACAGGCACTTTGTTCTAGGTGGGGGGTATGGAATAGCCCTGCTGAGAAAGCACTTTCAGGCTGTGTGCATGCGTGTGTGTGTGTGTGTGTGCATACGTGTGTGTGCGAGTGTGTGTATGTGTGTGTGGGTGTGCGTATGAGAGAGTGTGTGTGTGCGTGTGAGAGAGTGTGTGTGTGTCTGTGTGTGTGTGTGCATGTGAGAGAGTGTGTGTGTCTGTGTGTGTGTGCGTGTGAGAGAGTGTGTGTGTGTGTGTGCATGCGTGAGTGCGAGTGTGTGTGTGTGTGTGTGTGTGTGTGCGTGTGAGAGAGTGTGTGTGTGTGCATGCATGCGTGAGTGCGAGTGTGTGTGTGTGTGTGTGTGTGTGTGTGCGTGTGAGAGAGTGTGTGTGTGTGCATGCATGCGTGAGTGCGAGTGTGTATGTGTGTGTGTGTGTGTGCGTGCATGTGAGAGAGTGTGTGTGTGGGTGTGTATGAGTCTCTCTGTCCTCACTCTGGGTAACACTGAGTGTCTTTATCCTCCTCATGCTAAACAGACTTTGATTTCCCCCCTCCCCGGTACACAGTTTGCCGGGGGCCTGGTTTCCGTACGCACAGCACCATAAACAGCCAGACTCTCCCGGGCAGGGTCCACTCACCAGCTCAGATATTTATCTCCATTCTCCAGAAGCAGCCTGGGCGTAACCTCACTCCAATGGAGACAGATTTCACTTCATTTTCACTCTGGGCCCCAAACCACAGCTCTGTTAGACTAAAGGTTACGGCACGGTGGTGAGTGCGGGTCTCTGAACCGGGACATGGGCCCCTGGAGCACTCCAGCAGCCCGCGGGGAACAGAGCGCGGGAGTAACTTACTGTATGTGTCTGTATGCACACATGTGTGTGAGTGTGTGTGTGTGCATGTGTGTCTGTACGCACACATGTGTGTGAGTGTGTGTGTGTGCATGTGTGTCTGTACGCACACATGTGTGTGAGTGTGTGTGTGTGCATGTGTGTCTGTACGTACACATGTGTTTGTGTGTGTGCAGAGTTAGCCTTTAGCTTTCAGACACTTTATCAGACACATTATATTTATTCTCTTATCACAAGACCAGTATTAAAAGACTGGATAACGAGCAATGAGGGTCAGAAACACACAAGAGAAATGTGTCTTTATAATATGATCAAACATGACAGTACAGGCATTCAGTGCTTAGCTCAAAGGTCAGCACTGGGACCCCATACTGATGCCAGGTGTCTAATCCTTCATTTGTCCTTAATTTGTTCTTCATTTGTACATTTATCTGACTTCATTTCACATATATCTGCCATCCTCTCTTTAAAAAAGTCTCAGATCTTTACATTACATTACATTAATGGCATTTGGCAGACGCTCTTATCCAGAGTGACGTACAACAAAGTGCATACCCATAACCAGGGATAAGTGCGCTGAAAGACCCAAGAGGGAAGTACAATTTCAATTTCAATTTACAAATTTTTTTTTTAAACAAACAAACAAACAAACAAACAAATGCAAAAGTATGAGCAAACCCCTTAACTAGCCAAACTAAAAATACTGATACACAAAAAAGTAAATCACAGAAAGACAACAATTAAGGTTCACAGGGAAGTAGGGAGGGACGGGGAGAGGTGCTGCTTGAAGAGATGCGTCTTCAGTCTGCACTTGAAGGTGGGGAGAGATTCTACAGTTCTGACCTAAACGGGGAGTTCGTTCCACCACCGTGGAGCCAGAACAGACAGTAGTCGTGAGCGTGAGGTGGAGGTTCTGAGAGGGGGAGGTGCCAAGCGGCCTGTGGAGGCTGAACGAAGAGGTCTGGCAGGGGTGTAGGGTCTGATGATTTTTTGGAGGTAAGCTGGGGCAGACCCCTTAACTGCTTGGAAGGCTACCAATGTTTTGAATTTGATGCGAGCCATGACAGGCAGCCAGTGGAGGGAAGTTAGCAGGGGGGTGACATGTGAGTATTTGGGAAGGTTGAAGACCAGACGAGCTGCTGCATTCTGGATAAGTTGGAGGGGTCTGATGGCGGACGCTGGGAGGCCAGCCAAGAGGGAATTGCAGTAATCCAGGTGGGACAGTACCATCGCTTGGACCAGGAGCTGGGTCGAGTAGGGGGTGAGAAAGGGGCGGATTCTCCGTATGTTGTATAGGAAGAACCTGCATGACTGGGTCACCGCTGCAATGTTCTCGGAGAGGGACAGTCTGCTGTCCATCACCACGCCGAGGTTCCTTGCACTGGGTGATGGCGTCAGTGTGGTATCCCCGAGGGAAATGGAAAGATCCAGACGGGGAGAGGTATTAGCAGGGATGAATATCATTTCAGTCTTACCTGGGTTGAGCTTTAGATGGTGGTTGTCCATCCAGCTCTGGATGTCACTCAGAAACTATTCTGAGCTACAGATACACAGAGTCAAAAAGAGTCAGAGACAGTCAGAGAGAATCAGAGAGTCAGAGAGAATCAGAGAGTCAGAGAGAATCAGAGAGTCAGAGAGAGTTAAAGAGTCAGAGAGAATCAGAGAGAGTGAGTCAGAGAGAATCAGAGAGTCAGAGAGAATCAGAGTGAGTCAGAGAGCATCAGAGTTAATCTCGGTCTCATCCTCTCCTGCTGTATCATTTATTAAGCCCTTCAGTTTCCCGCCTCCATTCAGCTCTCAGCTCCACCCTCACTCAGCTCTCAGCTCCACCCTCACTCAGCTCTCTGCTCCACCCTCACTCAGCTCTCTGCTCCACCCTCACTCAGCTCTCTGCTCCACCCTCACTCAGCTCCACCCTCACTCTGCTCTCTGCTCCACCCCCACTCAGCTCCACCCTCACTCTGCTCCACCCTCACTCAGCTCTCTGCTCCACCCTCACTCAGCCTCCACCCTCACTCAGCTCTCTGCTCCACCCTCACTCAGCTCCACCCTCACTCTGCTCCACCCTCACTCAGCTCTCTGCTCCACCCTCACTCAGCCTCCACCCTCACTCAGCTCTCTGCTCCACCCTCACTCAGCTCTCAGCTCCACCCTCACTCAGCTCTCTGCTCCACCCTCACTCAGCTCTCAGCTCCACCCTCACTCAGCTCTCTGCTCCACCCTCACTCAGCCTCCACCCTCACTCAGCTCTCTGCTCCACCCTCACTCAGCTCTCAGCTCCACCCTCACTCAGCTCTCTGCTCCACCCTCACTCAGCTCTCTGCTCCACCCTCACTCAGCTCCACCCTCACTCAGCTCTCAGCTCCACCCTCACTCTGCTCTCTGCTCCACCCTCACTCAGCTCTCTGCTCCACACCCTTTTAACCACCGTTAACCAACATTAACTAACGTGTACACACACACATAACACACACATGTGTACACACACATACATAACACAGACACATGTACACACACATACACTGCCCCCCACCCCACACACACATGTATACACACACACACACACACACACACACACATACATAACACACACATGTGTACACACACATACATAACACACACACACGTGTACACACACATACACCGCCCCCCCCCCCCCCCCCCACACACACATACACACACACACACACACACACACACACACACACAGATACACATGTGCCACCCCAGCAGCTCATACCTGCCTGGACCGATCGCTTCAGTGTGACGTTTACATTTCAGTGTGACGTCTACATTTCAGTGTGACGTTTACATTTCAGTGTGACGTTTACATTTCAGTGTGACGTCTACATTTCAGTGTGACGTCTACATTTCAGTGTGACGTTTACATTTCAGTGTGACGTTTACATTTCAGTGTGACGTCTACATTTCAGTGTGACGTTTACATTTCAGTGTGACGTCTACATTTCAGTGTGACGTTTACATTTCAGTGTGACGTCTACATTTCAGTGTGACGTTTACATTTCAGTGTGACGTTTACATTTCAGTGTGACGTCTACATTTCAGTGTGACGTTTACATTTCAGTGTGACGTCTACATTTCAGTGTGACCTTTACATCTGCCCAGTTTATCATGACTGTGGGACTTGTGTTTAATCTTCACTGTTAGTCGAGTATAACTGTGCGTGGGCTTATAGTTTACTCTCAGGTTTATTTGCTCTGTTGTGTTGTGCTCTGAGCTGGTTATTATGGGATGTCGAGCCCAGTCTCCCTGCCCAGTTCATCTCTCCCCCAGCTCTCCACACTGTCTGCTGGTTTATAGAAAAATCTAGCTGAATGCCCTCCTCTCTCTCTCTCTCTCTCTCTCCTCCTCACCACTTGTATTTTGCTTGGCCAATGTTCTTTGAGATTGACAAGAACATATATGGCTCATTTTATAGAACATAGACAAGCAGTTTTGCAGAAATATACAAATATGATTTTTTAAAATATTCATACTGTGCATTCCTTTATTCCACCCTTGATACACCCTTAACACAACACAACATCTAAACACAACATAACAACACAACACAACATCTAAACACAACATAACAATGCAACACAACATCTAAACACAACATAACAACGCAACACAACATCTAAACACAACATAACAACGCAACACAACATCTAAACACAACATAACAACGCAAGACAACATCTAAACACAACATAACAACGCAACACAACATCTAAACACAACATAACAACGCAACACAACATCTAAACACAACATAACAACACAACACAACATCTAAACACAACATAACAACACAACACAACATAACAACGCAACACAACATCTAAACACAACATAACAACACAACACAACATCTAAACACAACATAACAACGCAACACAACATCTAAACACAACATAACAACACAACATCTAAACACAACATAACAACGCAACACAACATCTAAACACAACATAACAACGCAACACAACATCTAAACACAACATAACAACGCAACACAACATCTAAACACAACATAACAACACAACACAACATCTAAACACAACATAACAACGCAACACAACATCTAAACACAACATAACAACGCAACACAACATCTAAACACAACATAACAACGCAACACAACATCTAAACACAACATAACAACACAACACAACATCTAAACACAACATAACAACACAACACAACATCTAAACACAACATAACAACACAACACAACATCTAAACACAACATAACAACGCAACACAACATCTAAACACAACATAACAACACAACACAACATCTAAACACAACATAACAACGCAACACAACATCATAGCACAACATAACAACACAATGCAACATCATAGCACAACATAACAACGCAACACAACATCTAAACACAACATAACAACACAACACAACATCTAAACACAACATAACAACGCAACACAACATCTAAACACAACATAACAACGCAACACAACATCTAAACACAACATAACAACACAATGCAACATCATAGCACAACATAACAACACAATGCAACATCATAGCACAACATAACAACGCAACACAACATCTAAACACAACATAACAACGCAACACAACATCTAAACACAACATAACAACGCAACACAACATCTAAACACAACATAACAACGCAACACAACATCTAAACACAACATAACAACACAATGCAACATCATAGCACAACATAACACAATGCAACATCATAGCACAACATAACAACGCAACACAACAGCTAAACACAACATAACACAATGCAACATCATAGCACAACATAACAACGCAACACAACATCTAAACACAACATAACAACACAACACAACATAACAACGCAACACAACATCTAAACACAACATAACAACACAACACAACATCTAAACACAACATAACAACGCAACACAACATCTAAACACAACAACACAACACAACATCTAAACACAACATAACAACGCAACACAACATCTAAACACAACATAACAACGCAACACAACATCTAAACACAACATAACAACGCAACACAACATCTAAACACAACATAACAACACAACACAACATCTAAACACAACATAACAACGCAACACAACATCTAAACACAACATAACAACGCAACACAACATCTAAACACAACATAACAACGCAACACAACATCTAAACACAACATAACAACACAACACAACATCTAAACACAACATAACAACACAACACAACATCTAAACACAACATAACAACACAACACAACATCTAAACACAACATAACAACGCAACACAACATCTAAACACAACATAACAACACAACACAACATCTAAACACAACATAACAACGCAACACAACATCATAGCACAACATAACAACACAATGCAACATCATAGCACAACATAACAACGCAACACAACATCTAAACACAACATAACAACACAACACAACATCTAAACACAACATAACAACGCAACACAACATCTAAACACAACATAACAACGCAACACAACATCTAAACACAACATAACAACACAATGCAACATCATAGCACAACATAACAACACAATGCAACATCATAGCACAACATAACAACGCAACACAACATCTAAACACAACATAACAATGCAACACAACATCTAAACACAACATAACAACGCAACACAACATCTAAACACAACATAACAACACAATGCAACATCATAGCACAACATAACACAATGCAACATCATAGCACAACATAACAACGCAACACAACAGCTAAACACAACATAACACAATGCAACATCATAGCACAACATAACAACGCAACACAACATCTAAACACAACATAACAACACAACACAACATCTAAACACAACATAACAATGCAACACAACATCTAAACACAACATAACAACACAATGCAACATCATAGCACAACATAACGTCCAGTGAGGTTATGGAACAGTGTGCAGTGAGACAGTGTGCAGTGAGGTTATGGAACAGTGTGCAGTGAGACAGTGTGCAGGGAGGTTATGGAACAGTGTGCAGTGTGGTTATAGAACAGTGTGCAGTGTGGTTATGGAACAGTGTGCAGTGAGGTTATGAAACAGTGTGCAGGGAGGTTATAGAACAGTGTGCAGGGAGGTTATGGAACAGTGTGCAGTGAGGTTATGGAACAGTATGCAGTGAGGTTATGGAACAGTGTGCAGTGTGGTTATAGAACAGTGTGCAGTGATGTTATGGAACAGTGTGCAGTGAGGTTATGGAACAGTGTTCAGGGAGGTCATGGAACAGTGTGCAGTGAGATAGTGTGCAGTGAGGTTATGGAACAGTGTGCAGTGTGGTTATGGAACAGTGTGCATGGAGGTTATGGAACAGTGTGCAGTGAGGTTATGGAACAGTGTGCAGTGAGGTTATGGAACAGTGTGCAGTGTGGATATAGAACAGTGTGCAGTGTGGTTATGGAACAGTGTGCAGGGAGGTTATGGAACAGTGTGCAGTGAGGTTATGGAACAGTGTGCAGTGAGGTTATGGAACAGTGTGCAGTGAGGTTATGGAACAGTGTGCAGTGATGTTATGGAACAGTGTGCAGTGTGGTTATAGAACAGTGTGCAGTGTGGTTATGGAACAGTGTGCAGTGTGGTTATGGAACAGTGTGCAGTGAGGTTATGAAACAGTGTGCAGTGAGGTTATGGAACAGTGTTCAGGGAGGTCATGGAACAGTGTGCAGTGAGATAGTGTGCAGTGAGGTTATGGAACAGTGTGCAGTGTGGTTATAGAACAGTGTGCAGTGTGGTTATGGAACAGTGTGCAGTGAGGTTATGAAACAGTGTGCAGGGAGGTTATGGAACAGTGTGCAGTGTGGTTATGGAACAGTGTGCAGTGTGGTTATGGAACAGTGTGCAGGGAGGTTATGGAACAGTGTGCAGTGAGGTTATGGAACAGTGTGCAGTGATGTTATGGAACAGTGTGCAGTGTGGTTATAGAACAGTGTGCAGTGTGGTTATGGAACAGTGTGCAGTGTGGTTATGGAACAGTGTGCAGTGAGGCTATGGAACAGTGTTCAGGGAGGTCATGGAACAGTGTGCAGTGAGATAGTGTGCAGTGAGGTTATGGAACAGTGCAGTGAGACAGTGTGCAGTGAGGTTATGGAACAGTGTGCAGTGAGGTTATGGAACAGTGCAGTGAGGTTATGGAACAGTGTGCAGTGAGGTTATGGAACAGTGTGCAGTGAGGTTATAGAACAGTGTTCAGGGAGGTTATAGAACAGTGTGCAGTGAGGTTATGGAACAGTGTTCAGGGAGGTTATGGAAGTGTGCAGTGAGGTTATGGAAGTGTGCAGTGAGGTAAAGATAATCACAAAGGTAAGATCATTTCTTAAGAATTGAAGCTGACATCTAAGCCCCAAACACTCAGTGTTTGTTTCACAGACACAGTTCCAACTGTAGTTCACATGCATTTTCATGAATGCCAATAAATACATGTTTATCTGCTAAACGTCTTCAAAAGCTGCTTCCTTCCTGTAGCCCTGACATACCCTTGTAGAATGGTAGCTTCAGACATCTTGTAAACCCGAGATGCCAGATTATTGTGGTGTCCAAGGTTGTTTCTGAAGCATAAACTGTGCACCCTGCACATATCCATCCTCTTGAGCCTGCCATGCTGTGGGGTGAGACAGACTGCGCTCTCTGCCTGGCAGGTTAGCCTTACATTTCCCAATAAATGACACAACAATGGAGTCTCACTTTTTATGGATTTGTTTTGTAGCAATCTCCTGATCTGTGGAGGTCAATAACCTTTTGTCTGATGCTTTCAGCGAGTTGGAGGCTGTTCATGGTGATGATGGCTGATGCAGCGTTTCAGACGTGTGCTCTGTATGCCCCAGGGAAATAGGACACTATACATTTCCCTTCCAATGAATATTTTAACTTCCAATGAACTTGAAATAAGTTATATATTTACGAAGACGTGTGTTTGCTAGATGGTGTGAATACATTTGATCCAGGTGGTTTCTGGAAGAAATTTTCGGTATGTAATTTTCTGAATTTCGTGAGTAGTTATACACGGTTTTATAGCTTTTGTTCATATGTATCAAGGGTGTGAATAAAAGTCTACAATATCTAAGAAATATATGACTGTAGAATTAATAATGTTTTGAAGCTTTTTTATGTTAACCAAAGCCCAGTCAGGGAATTAAACAGCCCCTCTCACTCTGAATCTCTCACTCTGAATCTCTCACTCTGAGTCTCTCACTCTGAATCTCTCACTCTGACTCTCTCACTCTGAATCTCTCACTCTGAGTCTCTCACTCTGAATCTCTCACTCTGAATCTCTCACTCTGAGTCTCTCACTCTGAATCTCTCACTCTGACTCTCTCACTCTGAATCTCTCACTCTGAGTCTCTCACTCTGAATCTCTCACTCTGAATCTCTCACTCTGAATCTCCCACTCTGACTCTCTCACTCTGAATCTCTCACTCTGACTCTCTCACTCGGAATCTCACACTCTCACTCTGACTTTCTCACTCTGAATCTCTCACTCTGAGACTCTCACTCTCAGTTCTGCTGGAGATGACATTTCCAACAAGCTAAGAGAGAGAGGGAGAGAGAGGGAGAGAGAGAGAGAGAGGGAGAGAAGGGGGGAGAGGGAGATTGCTGTTCTATCTCTTTCATGCTCCAGGGAGTTTGGCAGTAAGGAGTCTCTGCAGCAGCATTTGGGGGGGTGACCTGCAGACAGAGGGGCATTACCCCCCCTCACAGTGAGGAGCTCCTGCATTTTAAAGATGCTGTTTACATTACAGAGGCGCGGCTGCAGTGTGCGGGGCTGACCTTCACGCAGGGGCAGAGAAGATGCATTACAATGTGTTCCGCTTCTTCCACACAAACCCACAGCACAGAAATATTAATATCTGTCTTCCAGTGCTGTAACGGGACTGAAACAAACAAGGAAACACAAGTCTGGAGATGATTTCTTTCCACCTTTTTATTATTTTGTTTAAGAAAAGGAATATATAATTCTGAAGCTCTCTGTGACAGTTTTTGCTGAGAAATGCTCTATGTGTTATTTTCAACCTTGGAGACTGTTCATTTCCATGAATGAATGGAAGTGCTTTCCACTTCTTTAGATGAATGAATGAATGGAAGTGCTTTCCACTTCTTTAGATGAATGAATGAATGGAAGTGCTTTCCACTTCTTTAGATGAATGGATGATGTATCATGCTGGCTGTTCCTTTAGGTGAATGGATGATTTATCATGCTGGCTGTTCCATTAGGTGAATGGACAAATTGCTGGACTTGGGTTCGAGAAGAGAAAAGGGACATGCACTTTTTATTGTGTAAAACCTTCAGACTGTAAAACCCAGTCCTGGGGACCCTGTGTATGCTGGTTTTTGTTGACAAAGTAATTATGTGCTTTTCATGTTTTGAGGGATTATTTGCCATCTTAAACCACATTATGTAAAAAAATAAATAAAATAAATGTATTGTATGCCATGAAAGATAAATGCTCAATATTCACATTTTATAATGCAGACAATTACATGAATAGAAGAAAAAAAATGTTTAGACCTAACTAAAGATTGAGGTGAATCAACAGGTTCCTACTTGGTGAAAAGTCTGGCCATTCAGATGATGAATTTCAAAGACAAAGAAAACTTATATGACAAATAATTACTTATTTGAATAACATACTTATAATGAGTTTAAGCGCAGGTGTTTAACAACATTAATTAAGAAAAATTTGGCTGTAATGAAAACCAGCATACACTGGGTGGCCCCAGGATTGAGTCAGAGGAGAACTGTGTTAGGACACTTTATAAGCACATTTCAGCCTTGCAGCCGGCCATGGCCTTCAGAATATTCTTCTCCTTCTGTTGTACAGACATGACATGGCAGTGGAAGACTGATTTGAGTGGCCCATATTTCAGTTTAAATGAGGAATTGAAGCTACCTGCTCATCTGGTGATGTTCCCTATGCTGCTTTAGAGAGCCTTCACAACGTCAACCTTTCAGCCAGTAATTTATTCATCTCTTATTGTCTGTTACTGTGGCGAGACCTTGGGTTGCACATGAATGGGAAAAAAAAGGAATTCACAGTTTTAAAAAAAATCCTTTAGTTGTACGTCTGTTCTTTCAGTTGGCCAACATTTTTTAAGAAGATATGGTATTGGAATTGAGATGTGAAATCTTTATTTTCCTCTGTTTCCCTGAGATTAGTGAACTGTTTCAATCAGATTCCCTTATCTTAAGATCATAGACAATTCAGTCAAACAAAACTTTGTGATGAACCTGGCATTGTATCATAGACAGAGGTGAAGATTAAGGCAGGGAGAGAATGGAGGTGGAGATTAAGGCAGGGAGAGAATGGAGGTAGAGATTAAAGCAGGGAGAGGATGGTGGTAGAGATTAAAGCAGGGAGAGGATGGTGGTAGAGATTAAAGCAGGGAGAGAATGGAGGTAGAGATTAAGGCAGGGAGAGGATGGTGGTAGAGATTAAAGCAGGGAGAGGATGGTGGTAGAGATTAAAGCAGGGAGAGGATGGTGGTAGAGATTAAAGCAGGGGGAGGATGGAGGTAGAGATTAAAGCAGGAAGAGGATGGTGGTAGAGATTAAAGCGGGGGGGGATGGAGGTAGAGATTAAAGCAGGGAGAGGATGGAGGTAGAGATTAAAGCAGGGAGAGGATGGTGGTAGAGATTAAAGCAGGGGGAGGATGGAGGTAGAGATTAAAGCAGGGGGAGGATGGAGGTAGAGATTAAAGCAGGGAGAGGATGGTGGTAGAGATTAAAGCAGGGAGAGGATGGTGGTAGAGATTAAAGCAGGGGGAGGATGGAGGTAGAGATTAAAGCAGGGGGAGGATGGAGGTAGAGATTAAAGCAGGGAGAGGATGGTGGTAGAGATTAAAGCAGGGAGAGGATGGTGGTAGAGATTAAAGCAGGGGGAGGATGGAGGTAGAGATTAAGGCAGGGAGAGGATGGAGGTGGAGATTAAGGCAGGGAGAGGATGGTGGTAGAGATTAAAGCAGGGAGAGGATGGAGGTAGAGATTAAAGCAGGGGGAGGATGGAGGTAGAGATTAAGGCAGGGAGAGGATGGTAGTAGAGATTAAGGCAGGGAGAGGATGGAGGTGGAGATTAAAGCAGGGAGAGGATGGTGGTAGAGATTAAAGCAGGGGGAGGATGGAGGTAGAGATTAAGGCAGGGAGAGGATGGTAGTAGAGATTAAGGCAGGGAGAGGATGGAGGTGGAGATTAAAGCAGGGAGAGGATGGTGGTAGAGATTAAAGCAGGGGGAGGATGGAGGTAGAGATTAAGGCAGGGAGAGGATGGTAGTAGAGATTAAGGCAGGGAGAGGATGGAGGTGGAGATTAAAGCAGGGAGAGGATGGTGGTAGAGATTAAAGCAGGGGGAGGATGGAGGTAGAGATTAAGGCAGGGAGAGGATGGTGGTTAATCTCCATCACTGTCCTCTCCCTGCCTTAATCTCCGTCCTCCTGCAAACTCCTCTGATCCTCACAAAGCACAAGATGTCTGACATTTACTCTCACAAAGAATGTCTCTTTAATAAATAACCTTTTAGCTGTAAACAAGAATACACATTTATCCAAACTAGAAATCCAGAATAGGGCTTCCCAGCACATCATCTGGTGAGACCTTTTCCCCTCGTTTTACTGACAAACTAATGATGTTCACCCTGATCAATTCATTTAATAATTACAATAATTAGACTAAGAATATAATAACATGTAGCCTTGTTCATCAATAGATTAGGTGGCATTTAACATTCTTTTATTCTTTTCTTTTTCAATATAATGTTAATATTAAGAGAATATTTTTATATTTATCATGTCCTTAATTAATTTAATTTTCTGTTATTATATTCTCAGGATGATGGAAAATCATTTTGGCATGATAATCATCACGATCCCCAAAGTGATCATTTTCTAATGGCAGGGGACGACAATTAAAATAATTTAGCAGAATTAACATATGAGAAAGATGAGACTCAAAAACAAACTTTTAGCTCTTTGCACAAGAAGGTATGTCCTCGCTGAAAATTATTCTGATTGGCTAGGACCTCTTCCATTGTCCAAGCACATCATTGTGATAAGATGTCAGTTTCATCACAAAGGTTTTTATGTGATATGATGTCAGTTTCATCACAAAGGTTTTTTTATGTGATATGATGTCAGTTTCATCACAACATTATTTTAGCACGCTGGGGGGCTAAAGGCTAATTGGAACAAATGAAAGATTTACATTCAGAAAAGCGGAAGGCGGCCATCTCCCCTCAGCCCCTCAGCAGAGCGCAGGGCTCCAGCGGGGTCGCTCCCGAGCTGCTGCTCCATCACCAACGTTTGTCTGATGCTCCGCTGCTTCACCACTAACACGGACGCCTCTCAGGAGAGGGGCTCACAGCTGCTTCAGCTGCTGCTCAGTGCACTGGGCCCTTCAGCCAGGGATTCAGCTCAGTGTGTGAGACAGAGCTCAGTGTGAGACAGAGCTCAGTGTGAGACAGAGCTCAGTGTGTGTGAGACAGAGCTCAGTGTGTGTGTGTGACAGAGCTCAGTGTGAGACAGAGCTCAGTGTGTGTGTGACAGAGCTCAGTGTGAGACAGAGCTCAGTGTGTGTGTGACAGAGCTCAGTGTGTGTGTGACAGAGCTCAGTGTGTGAGAGACAGAGCTCAGTGTGTGACAGAGCTCAGTGTGTGTGAGACAGAGCTCAGTGTGTGTGAGACAGAGCTCAGTGTGTGTGAGACAGAGCTCAGTGTGTGAGAGACAGAGCTCAGTGTGTGAGACAGAGCTCAGTGTGAGACAGAGCTCAGTGTGTGTGAGACAGAGCTCAGTGTGTGAGAGACAGAGCTCAGTGTGTGAGACAGAGCTCAGTGTGTGTGAGACAGAGCTCAGTGTGAGACAGAGCTCAGTGTGTGAGAGACAGAGCTCAGTGTGTGACAGAGCTCAGTGTGTGTGAGATAGAGCTCAGTGTGTGTGTGACAGAGCTCAGTGTGAGACAGAGCTCAGTGTGTGTGAGACAGAGCTCAGTGTGTGTGTGACAGAGCTCAGTGTGTGTGAGATAGAGCTCAGTGTGTGTGTGACAGAGCTCAGTGTGTGTGAGACAGAGCTCAGTGTGTGTGTGACAGAGCTCAGTGTGTGTGTGACAGAGCTCAGTGTGTGTGTGACAGAGCTCAGTGTGTGAGACAGAGCTCAGTGTGAGACAGAGCTCAGTGTGTGAGACAGAGCTCAGTGTGAGACAGAGCTCAGTGTGTGTGAGACAGAGCTCAGTGTGTGAGAGACAGAGCTCAGTGTGTGAGAGACAGAGCTCAGTGTGTGTGACAGAGCTCAGTGTGTGTGTGACAAAGCTCAGTGTGTGTGAGACAGAGCTCAGTGTGTGTGACAGAGCTCAGTGTGTGTGACAGAGCTCAGTGTGTGAGACAGAGCTCAGTGTGTGAGACAGAGCTCAGTGAGAGACAGAGCTCAGTGAGAGACAGAGCTCAGTGTGTGTGAGACAGAGCTCAGTGTGAGACAGAGCTCAGTGTGTGTGAGACAGAGCTCAGTGTGTGAGACAGAGCTCAGTGTGTGAGACAGAGCTCAGTGTGTGTGAGACAGAGCTCAGTGTGAGACAGAGCTCAGTGTGTGTGAGACAGAGCTCAGTGTGTGAGACAGAGCTCAGTGTGTGAGACAGAGCTCAGTGTGTGTGAGACTCAGGTAAGGTGGTGAGACAGAGCTCAGTGTGTGAGAGACAGAGCTCAGTGTGAGACAGAGCTCAGTGTGTGTGAGACTCAGGTAAGGTGGTGAGACAGAGCTCAGTGTGTGTGAGACAGAGCTCAGTGTGTGTGAGACAGAGCTCAGTGTGTGTGAGACAGAGCTCAGTGTGTGTGACAGAGCTCAGTGTGTGTGTGACAAAGCTCAGTGTGTGTGAGACAGAGCTCAGTGTGTGTGACAGAGCTCAGTGTGTGTGAGACAGAGCTCAGTGTGTGAGACAGAGCTCAGTGTGTGAGACAGAGCTCAGTGTGAGACAGAGCTCAGTGTGAGACAGAGCTCAGTGTGAGACAGAGCTCAGTGTGTGAGACAGAGCTCAGTGTGTGTGAGACAGAGCTCAGTGTGAGACAGAGCTCAGTGTGTGAGACAGAGCTCAGTGTGTGTGAGACAGAGCTCAGTGTGTGTGAGACAGAGCTCAGTGTGTGTGAGACAGAGCTCAGTGTGAGACAGAGCTCAGTGTGTGAGACAGAGCTCAGTGTGTGTGAGACAGAGCTCAGTGTGAGACAGAGCTCAGTGTGTGTGAGACAGAGCTCAGTGTGAGACAGAGCTCAGTGTGTGAGACAGAGCTCAGTGTGTGTGAGACAGAGCTCAGCGTGAGACAGAGCTCAGTGTGAGACAGAGCTCAGGGTGTGTGAGACTCAGGTAAGGTGGTGGGACAGTACCCTAGGTGCAGCCATAGTAGGGCCTATTTTTAAATGGACACTTGGTAACCCTGTTTTTATTATTATTTTGGTAAAGGAATTTGAGCATGCTCAGTTAAACTTTCAGTTAAAAATGTATTTAAACATTCAGTTAAACATTCAGTAAAACTTTCAGTTAAAAATTCAGTTAAACTTTCAGTTAAACTTTCAGTTAAATATCAGTTAAACCTTCAGCTTAACTATCAGGTAAACTTTCAGTTAAACTTTCAGTTAAACTTTCAGTTAAACATTGTTAATTCAGTTAAAAGGCATGCTCTTTCCTTCCATTAAGGTCCAAATGGATTAAATGCACCAGCCTATCAATGAATTTCACTCCGTTTGTTACTAGCAGGAACTACCCGCTGCAGTGCATGGAACCTGAGGTTAAGTTAATAACTACATTTTTTATAACAGTGTGATTTCTCACACCTTTTTCAGCTCTCTGTGATTTTCCACATCTGTGCAATGACTCCTCTGCAAATGTTTTCCATGCCAAAGCCACGTCCTTATTTACTTTATCTACCCGCGTCCATAACTACTGCCGTTTTATGACAAACCGCAGGAGCCCATGAGAAAAAGCATCATATCAAACAAACGGCAGGAACCTGTGATAAAAAACATCATGTCTACATCTTCCCACGTTCCCTTCTTTGTGTCTCACTTGTGTCATTTTCTTTCCAAAAGTAATTTAAATAATTTCTCAGAACTGAGGCAGCCTCCCCCCTACTCAATGCTCTTATTGTCAGCTCCCCCGGCTGTTTCTTCCTGCCAATTTGTCTTTGTTGTTTAAAGAAGTTCATGGCAGAACAAAGTCATTTAAGAGTTGGTGAATTGCCTGCACACAGACGGCACATTTACTCACGATGAAGTTGTTTTCATAAGTACAGCTGAAGTGTAACATGTAGCACTGGGGCTAATACTAGCATCATGGTAGGCTGTGTTTCACATATTTAAATCTGTATGCATATTTCATATAAAGGGATTTGCACATGCTAATTTTTTCTGTCAGTATTACCAAGGATTATCACTTAGTCTCATTTTAATATTGCGTGCAGACAGTGTAAACATGTTGGGATATAGTTTTATAAAAAGTCAATAATTGAACAGCTTTTGAAGATGAGAGATCAAAGAGCACAAGCAGTGTGTGGAAACAGCCTCTCAGCAGTCCTTCAGCTTTTCCAACGACAGACCTTAATCATTTCAATTTGCAAAAACACAAAATGTTCCATATGAGCAGGTGTATATGGGCCTCCATGTTTGAGCTTACCTGGGCCTTATTGCTCAACTCCCATCACTCCCATAATGCACCAGTGTCAGTCCCCTCCCTACACAGAGCCTGTGTTTGTATGTGTGTGTGTGTCTGTGTATGTTTGTATGTGTGTGTGTGTGTGTGTGTGTGTTTGGGTGTGTGTGTGTTTATGTTTGTATGTGTGTGTGGATGTGTGTGTGTATGTGTTACATTACATTACAGGCATTTGGCAGACGCTCTTATCCAGAATGATGTACATCACGTACAACTTTTGTAATTGGGCATGCATGTGTGTGTCTGTGTGTGTGTGCCCGTGAGTGTGTGTTTTAATCTGTGTGTGTGCGTGGACATCCATCCATCCATCCATTATCCTAACCCACTTATCCTGAACAGGGTCGCAGGGGGGCTGGAGCCTATCCCAGCATACATTGGGGCGAAAGGCAGGAATACACCCTGGACAGGTCGCCAGTCCATCGCAGGGCACACACACCATTCACTCACACACTCATACCTACGGGCAATTTAGACTCTCCAATCAGCCTAACCTGCATGTCTTTGGACTGTGGGAGGAAACCGGACTACCCGGAGGAAACCCACGCAGACACGGGGAGAACATGCAAACTCCACACAGAGAGGCCCCGGCCGACCGGGATTCGAAACTAAGACCTCCTTGCTGTGAGGCGGCATTGCTACCCACTGCACCATCCGTGCCGCCAGTGCGTGGACATCTATACATTTATTTGTGTGCCAATATGTTACACATTTTTGGATATTTCAGCTGCTAGTGTCTGTAATTTACATAAGGAATCAACTTTATTTACTAGTGAGACAAAATCTTATTCCCATCTACAGTTATGTTTGTGTCTTTATTATGGAACCTTTTGATATTGCAATCAAAAAATATGTTTTTGAAACATTATTATTATTTATTCTTATTGAAAGCAGAATGTTATTATTAAATAAACAGAGGTCCAATCGGCAGACAGGGCTGTAAATTCATCTGTGTTTGAATTCTGTGTTGTGCACAATAAGACAAAAACTGTGACTGGAACCTGTGTCAATCCTCCCCCTCTCCTTCACTTTCTACCTCTCTTTCAATCCCATTTTATCTGTTCCTCTGCATCTCTGCCTTACCCCTCCTCCCTTTCTCCTTCCCCCTCCTTCCTTTTCTTCTGATCACTCCATCTCTCTCTCTCTCCCTCTCCCTCTCTGTAATTATAATATAAATGTGTGGTAGCTTCGTTCTGCAGATAGACTGCAGGTACTTCCTAAACCAGATGTGTGTGGGTGTGTGAGTGTGTGAGTGTGTGCGTGTGTGTGTGAGTGCGTGTGTGTCTGTGTGAGTGTGTGTGTGTATGTGTGTAAGGCCTGTGCGAGTGTGTGTGAGTGTATGAGTGAGTGTGAGTGTGTGTGTGAGTATGTGTGTGTGTGTGTGTGAGTGTGTGTGTGAGTATGTGTGTGTGTGTGTGTGTGTGAGTGTGTGTGTGAGTATGTGTGTGTGTGTGTGTGTGAGTGTGTGTGTGAGTATGTGTGTGTGTGTGTGTGTGAGTGTGTGTGTGAGTATGTATGTTTGTGTGTGTGGTTGTGTGTGTGTGTGTGTGTGTGTAAGGCCTGTGTGTGTGAGAGAGTGTGTGTGTGAGTGTGGGTGTGAGTATGTATGTTTGTGTGTGTGGTTGTGTGTGTGTGTGTGTGTGTGTAAGGCCTGTGTGTGTGAGAGAGTGTGTGTGTGTGTGTGTGTGTAAGGCCTGTGTGTGTGAGAGAGTGTGTGTGTGAGTGTGGGTGGGTGTCCTCTGTGAGGACGTGTGGGTGTAGCAGCAGTGTAGTATCAGGCCTGGTGATTGGTGCTTGTGCTCCGTGGTTGCCATGGCGAATCCCTGCCTCGCCTCTGCTGTCAGATCTTTGAGTAAAGTCCTTACCCTGAATCGCTGAGTAAACATCCATAAAGCAATCTGGTGTAAAAGCGTGTAATCTATGTCCATCACTGCAGATAAGAGCGTCTGCTGAATGCTTAACATCTCAAAGTGAAGAGTCGTGCGAGTCTACCGTGTTTTAAACACAGACGTGTCGGTGTGTATCTGTTCTGCATCCAGTGTGTGCTCCTCTCCCTGCATGACCAGGGTCTCGGGACAATGGCCGTCGCACTGAAAGGTTATCTGAGTGCCATCTGCCATCGGGCCGGGGATCAGAGATGAATATTCTGTCAGTCTGCCTTTTCATGTGTCCATGCTGTGCGCTTCCCTTCCCAAAGGCCAAACCCGCCGCTGTTAGCGCAGAGATAGAGGTGTGAGATGGGGCCTCTGTTAGCGCAGAGATAGAGGTGTGAGATGGGGCCTCTGTTAGCGCAGAGATAGAGGTGTGAGATGGGGCCCTGTTAGCGCAGAGATAGAGGTGTGAGATGGGGCCTCTGTTAGCGCAGAGATAGAGGTGTGAGATGGGGCCTCTGTTAGCGCAGAGATAGAGGTGTGAGATGGGGCCCTGTTAGCGCAGAGATAGAGGTGTGAGATGGGGCCTCTGTTAGCGCAGAGATAGAGGTGTGAGATGGGGCCTCTGTTAGCGCAGAGATAGAGGTGTGAGCCCCCCCCAGTCTTTGGCTTTCTGATGCTTTACGAGCTGTCCGAACCAAACTGCGGGCAGCGGAGAGAAAATGGAAAAGGTCCTGTCTCCAAAGTGATATGGCTTCCTTCCATGCCCTCCTATCATCTTTTCACTCCTCTGTCTCTCTAGCTAAATCTGCCTTCATTCACTCGAAAATTAACGCGGCCGCCTCTAATCCCCGCAAACTGTTTTCAACCTTCTCCTCTCTTCTGGCCCCCCCTCCACCTCCCTCTTCACTCACACCTGATGACTTTGTCTCCTTCTTTGAAAAGAAGGTCGACGCCATTCGCAATTCCTTCTTTGTAGTTTCCTCCTCCCGTACGGCAAAGAATCTTGGGATAACTCCTGATAACTGCCTCACCCTGGCTCCACAAATATCCTCCACTGCCAGAACCTGCAGGTTCTTTCTGTACAATATACGCCGTATCCGTCATCTCCTGACGGAGAAAGCCACCCAGCTCCTAGTCCAGGCGCTCGTCATTTCCCGCCTGGATTACTGCAACTCCCTCCTAGCCGGTCTCCCAGCGTGTGCCATCAAGCCCCTCCAGCTGGTCCAGAATGTTGCAGCCCGCCTGATCACCAGTCAGCCCAGGTCGGCTCATGTCACCCCGCTTCTCATTGGCCTCCACTGGCTTCCTATTGCCGCACGCATCCGATTCAAGGCCCTAGTGTTGGCATTTCAGGCTGCTAAGGGGACTGCCCCACCTTACATACAATCCTTGATCACTCCCTACTCCCCAGCTAGACCACTCCGGTCTGCCAGCTCTGGTCGCCTTATGGTTCCCTCTCTACGTGCACCTGGCGGTCGAGCTGCAAGATCACGCCTGTTTTCCGTTCTGGTTCCTCAGTGGTGGAATGACTTGCCTACCACTGTCAGGACAGCAGAATCCCTCCCATTTCGACGCAGACTAAAAACACACCTTGTCAAACTGTACCTTAGCCCTCCCTCCTGATTTCCCCCGACCCCCTTTCTGATATCCCTATCCCTTTTGTCTAACGCCCCCCCCAAAAAAAAAAAAAAAAAATACTTGAATTTACACTTATGATGACTATATGTTTAAAACAGCACTTCCTATGTATCCTAGTAATGGATGTGATGCTTTGACTTGTGGAAGAACCTATGCACTTGTAAGTCGCTTTGGATTAAAAGCGTCTGCCAAATGACTAAAATGTAAATGTAAATGTAATCAGCAGTTTCTTAGTCTTTGCAGCGGTCTGTAGCATAGTGGCTAAGGTACATGACTGGGACAGCCTGTAGCCTAGTGGCTAAGGTACATGACTGGGGCAGCCTGTAGCCTAGTGGTTAAGGTACATGACTGGGGCAGCCTGTAGCCTAGTGGCCAAGGTACATGACTGGGGCAGCCTGTAGCCTAGTAGCCAAGGTACATGACTGAGGCAGCCTGTAGCCTAGTGGCTAAGGTACATGACTGAGGCAGCCTGTAACCTAGTGGCTAAGGAACATGACTGGGACAGCCTGTAGCCTAGTGACTAAGGTACATGACTGGGGCAGGACTGTGTTATTTAGCTGACACTTTTATCCAAAGCAACTTACAGCTGATTAGACTAAGCAGGAGACAATCCTCCCCTGGAACAATGCAGGGTTAAGGGCCTTGCTCAAGGGCCCAATGGCTGAGCGGATCTTATTGTGGCGACACCGGGATTAGAACCACTGACCTTGCGGGTCTCAGTCCTCTACCTTCGCCACTTGGGGGGGTTCAGGGGCTCATTCCTGCTCTGGTCTTTTTGTTCTTTTTGGTGTCATTTTGTTGCTTCTCCTTTGCATCTGGAGTTCTCCTCGGTCATGGAGCTCAGTGCTGTGCTGCGCCGGGGGGGTGAGGGGGGCTAGCGGCAGGGCTGCAGGGCATTGTGGGGATGTGGGGGTGCATGGTGGTG
>NC_083762.1:541081-551081 GCF_963514075.1 Conger conger | reverse complement strand
TTATATATTGCTGGCTAGAGGTACAATTTTCTAATTATTGAACACAATGTCAGACGTAGCTATGTGTGCAACGCCCCAGAGAGAAATGGTTTAGGATGGACTGACAGCGGACACATCTGTGTCCTTAAGATCCTCTACATTATATTCCCACTTTCTGGGCCTGGTAAAAAAAAAAAAAGAAATAAAATAGATGTACAGCAATACAATTTAAAAAATAATGCATAATTTGGATGATTAGTCTGTACACTGGCACAGAATGAGTCTTCCACTTATGCTGCGCCTCATGCAGCTATATTTTACCTGTCCTTGAATTATTGCCAAACAGA
This sequence comes from Conger conger, assembly GCF_963514075.1. Taxonomy (NCBI): domain Eukaryota; kingdom Metazoa; phylum Chordata; class Actinopteri; order Anguilliformes; family Congridae; genus Conger; species Conger conger. Next base: position 550,755 of record NC_083762.1, on the reverse strand, counting down.
CAATAATGTGCCAACTTAAAAAGTGATCTTTGATAAGGTCTGATTAAATATGTATATTTTGAATGAAAATCGGAAGATAAAGTATCAATTATTCACCATTGGACCCGGCATGCCTTTGGCTACTTCTGCTGCCCTAATGGTCAAATGTGAAAGACTATCAATTTTTAATGCTCTTTTGTCGCTTGACAGTTTAACAGTTTGGAATGAGAAAATGAAAATTTAAAAAAGAAAGTAGGCTCTTATGTCCGCCTGTTTACCAAAGCTGTGGATGAGGGGGAAGTCCGCAGTGTTGACTCCTAAAGTTTTGTGACCATAGAGTCCAGAGTGCAGAGTGGTTTCAACAGTGACCGCTCTAGTGGAATGCAGTTGTCTATGGTGAATGGAAGTGTGTTCAGTTCAGTGCTGAGGCTCTACAGCCCAGTCTGAGGTCATAATCCATAATTATCCATAACTATCCATAACTTGCCATAACTATCCTGGCTGGAAGTCTGGGAGATAAGTGGCTCTCTCCAGCCAGTGATCATCATCAGAGATATGGCCCTCTCTGGGCTGCTGTTAGCACTCCTGTGGTAGATATGGCTAACATTAGCACTCCTGTGGTAGATATGGCTAACATTAGCACTCCTGTAGTAGATGTGGCTAACATTAGCACTCGTGTAGTAGATATGGCTAACATTAGCTCTCCTGTGGAACATGTGGTTAACGCTAGCACTCCTGTAGTACGGTGTAGCCTGCAGACACAGCTGGCAGTGATGTGGATCCCCTGTCTGAGACTTCGGGCTCTTGATTGCAGAGTTGGGGGGGGGGGGGGCGGAGGGGGAGGGCATTTTAAAGATTTTTTATTTAACCTCTATTTAACCAGGTTTATTAGCTGAGAAAATCAATTCCTCTCAGTAGAGAGAAGCCTGGGGAGTGAGAGTGAGTGGGAATGCGAAGGACTGTGTCGTCAATCATACGTTGGCGGTGATTATGTGGGCAGATTTAGAGAGCTGTGGGGGGGGGGGGGGGGTGAGAGAGTGGCTCTGTCATTAGCCTCAGATTCCCCATAACCCCCCCCCCCCCCTCATTGACACCTCCCACCTCACAGGGCAGCTCCCACCACACAGGGCAGCTCCCACCACACAGGGCAGCTCCCACCTCACAGGGCAGCTCCCACCTCACAGGGCAGCTCCCACCTCACAGGGCAGCTCTCACCTCACAGGGCAGCTCCCACCTCACAGGGCAGCTCCCACCTCACAGGGCAGCTCTCACCTCACAGGGCAGCTCTTTATGTCTCTAGAGGTTCAGTACTCTGGGAATCTCACTCTACAGGCTACCCACTCTCTCTCCCCCTCCTCCATCCTCTCTAACTCTGACTCCCTCTCTCTCTCCTTCTCTCTCTCTCTCCCCCGCTTTCATCCTCTCTCACTCTGACTCCCTCTCTCTCTCCTTCTCTCTCTCTCCCCCTCTTTCATCCTCTCTCACTCTGACTCCCTCTCTCTCTCCTTCTCTCTCTCTCCCCCTCTTTTATCCTCTCTCACTCTGACTCCCCCTCTCTCTCCTTCTCTCTCTCTCCCCCTCTTTCATCCTCTCTCACTCTGACTCCCTCTCTCTCATTCTCTCTCTCTCCCCCTCCTCCATCCTCTCTCGCTCTGACTCCCTCTCTCTCCTTCTATCTTTCTCTCTCTGTCTCTCTTTCTGCCATACTGGCTGGTGTAATAGAATCAGCAGAGAGCGCTAGCAGGCTAAGTGGCGCACGCGTTAGCATTCAAACGCAGAGAGTGCCAGCAGGCTAAGTGGCACACGCGTTAGCGCTCAAACGCAGAGAGCGCTAGCAGGCTAAGTGGCGCACGCATTAGCATTCAAACACAGAGAGCGCTAGCAGGCTAAGTGGCGCACGCATTAGCATTCAAACACAGAGAGCGCTAGCAGGCTAAGTGGCGCACGCGTTAGCATTCAAACACAGAGAGCGCTAGCAGGCTAAGTGGCGCACACATTAGCGCTCAAACGCAGAGAGGGCTAGCAGGCTAAGTGGCGCACACATTAGCGCTCAAACGCAGAGAGTGCTAGCAGGCTAAGTGGCGCACGCATTAGCATTCAAACGCAGAGAGTGCTAGCAGGCTAAGTGGCGCACGCGTTAGCATTCAAACACAGAGCGCTAGCAGGCTAAGTGGCGCACACATTAGCGCTCAAACGCAGAGAGGGCTAGCAGGCTAAGTGGCGCACACGTTAGCATTCAAACGCAGAGAGGGCTAGCAGGCTAAGTGGCGCACGCATTAGCATTCAAACGCAGAGAGTGCCAGCAGGCTAAGTGTCAGCCCTGCTGTAGCCTTGCTGTAGGGAGCTCATATGCTGGACCTCCATGAGAAAAATTATGATGAACTGTCCTCTAACATTTAAATAGAAATGAGAAAAATAAAACAACTGCACATGATAAAGTTTTAAATGTCTTTCCCATCAAAGCAGAGTCCATTTTGTAGGTCATTTGTCCAGAGCAGGGAAGCTATTTTGAGTTCTTATTTTAATGTGCGGGGGAAGAAGGATTATTGCATTTATTTTTGGCCAAGCTGTTTAAAGATAGAGCCAGACAGTTATCGTTCTTTTAAAAATGTTTTAGGGTTAGTGCAGTTTTTCAAAAACGCATGAAATTCAAAATCTACTTAAAAGATTACCAAGACAATGAGCTGCAGTGATCATCACATGCATTGTCCATCCTCAGGTGGCTTGTCGGTAGGATCAGAGCGTCTGCCAAATGCCAATAATGTAATGTAATGTAATGTAATGTAACCCTAGGCGAGGCACTGTAGAGTGTTATTCAGTTAATTAATTACAGTGCAACATGCACATTCCACACTGCAGTGTGAGTGACACGAACTCATATTCCCAGAGTGCACCAGTACACTTCCTGGCTCCGCATGCAGAATAAGATGGGTTTTCACCATCAGCTCAGCATCCATCAACTCAACTCTCTGTTTGCCACCTGGTAGCTATGGTTACGCTGATCACAAAGGTGACCCTGTCCTGCGCAGGTCATTCTGTGCAGACAGGTGAGACTGGGTGTCAGCGGTGGTTTACCTGCTGCAGGTGATTCACAGCCCAGGTGTGCTCATGGTCTGGTGTGTACAGGACACGAGGGCTCCAAAACACACACACACACACACACACACACACACACACACACACACACACACACACACACACACACACACACACACACACTGTTTCCTCCTCCGTCCTCATATACAGTATCGAGCTGTTTGCCGTGTGGTAAATGGTAAATGGCAGGCATTTATATAGCGCCTTTATCCAAAGCGCTGTACAATTGATGCTTCTCATTCACCCATTCATACACACACTCACACACTGACGGCGATTGGCTGCCATGCAAGGCGCCAACCAGCTCGTCAGGAGCATTTGGGGGTTAGGTGTCTTGCTCGGGGACACTTTGACACAGCCCGGGCGGGGGATCGAACCGGCAACCCTCCGACTGCCAGACGACTGCTCTTACTGCCTGACCGTGTGCTGTTGGAGACGTCTCTGTTGGAGACATATCTATCAGGGCCAGGTTTCATAAGCGCTGCCCCATGTGCAGTGATGACAGAGTATTAATACTGTACCTTGCTATTTTTATACAGATCTTTTATTCATTTATGCATGTCTTTTATTTCTCCCTGGGGTACAGGTAATATTCCTTAAGAATAAATCATTCTTTTTTACAAGCTAAGAAATAATTAAATACTCTCCCTTATTATACCTACTGGAGATGTCCATGGCTATATATATTCATGAACTTAATTTTCAATATTAAATATACAGTTTAGTTCAGATAAGACAGGTAGCTTAAATCATCTGGATATAAATCAATTCCGATTCTTTAGCCGGATTTGTGTCTTTCTCTCTAACGTTCCCCCAGGAAGGAATCATATTTCATTTTAATTCCGGAGAAGAGGAGATCTGACACTGGAATATTAATTTTGATCATGTGGCGTATGACTGCAAAACTCAAAGGACAAGACAGAGTCAGGCATGTCCCTGTAACCCAGCCTCACCAGAGTCAGGCATGTCCCTGTAACCCAGCCTCACCAGAGTCAGGCATGTCCCTGTAACCCAGCCAGCCTCACCAGAGTCAGGCATGTCCCTGTAACCCAGCCAGCCTCACCAGAGTCAGGCATGTCCCTGTAACCCAGCCTCACCAGAGTCAGGCATGTCCCTGTAACCCAGCCTCACCAGAGTCAGGCATGTCCCTGTAACCCAGCCAGCCTCACCAGAGTCAGGCATGTCCCTGTAACCCAGCCTCACCAGAGTCAGGCATGTCCCTGTAACCCAGCCAGCCTCACCAGAGTCAGGCATGTCCCTGTAACCCAGCCTCACCAGAGTCAGGCATGTCCCTGTAACCCAGCCTCACCAGAGTCAGGCATGTCCCTGTAACCCAGCCTCACCAGAGTCAGGCATGTCCCTGTAGCCCAGCCTCACCAGAGTCAGGCATGTCCCTGTAACCCAGCCTCACCAGAGTCAGGCATGTCCCTGTAACCCAGCCAGCCTCACCAGAGTCAGGCTTGTCCCTGTAACCCAGCCAGCCTCACCAGAGTCAGGCATGTCCCTGTAACCCAGCCTCACCAGAGTCAGGCATGTCCCTGTAACCCAGCCTCACCAGAGTCAGGCATGTCCCTGTAACCCAGCCAGCCTCACCAGAGTCAGGCATGTCCCTGTAACCCAGCCTCACCAGAGTCAGGCATGTCCCTGTAACCCAGCCTCACCAGAGTCAGGCATGTCCCTGTAACCCAGCCTCACCAGAGTCAGGCATGTCCCTGTAACCCAGCCAGCCTCACCAGAGTCAGGCATGTCCCTGTAACCCAGCCTCACCAGAGTCAGGCATGTCCCTGTAACCCAGCCAGCCTCACCAGAGTCAGGCATGTCCCTGTAACCCAGCCTCACCAGAGTCAGGCATGTCCCTGTAACCCAGCCTCACCAGAGTCAGGCATGTCCCTGTAACCCAGCCTCACCAGAGTCAGGCATGTCCCTGTAGCCCAGCCTCACCAGAGTCAGGCATGTCCCTGTAACCCAGCCTCACCAGAGTCAGGCATGTCCCTGTAACCCAGCCTCACCAGAGTCAGGCATGTCCCTGTAACCCAGCCAGCCTCACCAGAGTCAGGCATGTCCCTGTAACCCAGCCTCACCAGAGTCAGGCATGTCCCTGTAACCCAGCCTCACCAGAGTCAGGCATGTCCCTGTAACCCAGCCTCACCAGAGTCAGGCATGTCCCTGTAACCCAGCCAGCCTCACCAGAGTCAGGCATGTCCCTGTAGCCCAGCCTCACCAGAGTCAGGCATGTCCCTGTAACCCAGCCAGCCTCACCAGAGTCAGGCATGTCCCTGTAGCCCAGCCTCACCAGAGTCAGGCATGTCCCTGTAGCCCAGCCTCACCAGAGTCAGGCATGTCCCTGTAACCCAGCCAGCCTCACCAGAGTCAGGCATGTCCCTGTAACCCAGCCTCACCAGAGTCAGGCATGTCCCTGTAACCCAGCCTCACCAGAGTCAGGCATGTCCCTGTAACCCAGCCTCACCAGAGTCAGGCATGTCCCTGTAGCCCAGCCTCACCAGAGTCAGGCATGTCCCTGTAACCCAGCCTCACCAGAGTCAGGCATGTCCCTGTAACCCAGCCAGCCTCACCAGAGTCAGGCTTGTCCCTGTAACCCAGCCAGCCTCACCAGAGTCAGGCATGTCCCTGTAACCCAGCCTCACCAGAGTCAGGCATGTCCCTGTAACCCAGCCTCACCAGAGTCAGGCATGTCCCTGTAACCCAGCCAGCCTCACCAGAGTCAGGCATGTCCCTGTAACCCAGCCTCACCAGAGTCAGGCATGTCCCTGTAACCCAGCCTCACCAGAGTCAGGCATGTCCCTGTAACCCAGCCTCACCAGAGTCAGGCATGTCCCTGTAACCCAGCCAGCCTCACCAGAGTCAGGCATGTCCCTGTAACCCAGCCTCACCAGAGTCAGGCATGTCCCTGTAACCCAGCCAGCCTCACCAGAGTCAGGCATGTCCCTGTAACCCAGCCTCACCAGAGTCAGGCATGTCCCTGTAACCCAGCCTCACCAGAGTCAGGCATGTCCCTGTAACCCAGCCTCACCAGAGTCAGGCATGTCCCTGTAGCCCAGCCTCACCAGAGTCAGGCATGTCCCTGTAACCCAGCCTCACCAGAGTCAGGCATGTCCCTGTAACCCAGCCTCACCAGAGTCAGGCATGTCCCTGTAACCCAGCCTCACCAGAGTCAGGCATGTTCCTGTAACCCAGCCAGCCTCACCAGAGTCAGGCATGTCCCTGTAACCCAGCCAGCCTCACCAGAGTCAGGCATGTCCCTGTAACCCAGCCTCACCAGAGTCAGGCATGTCCCTGTAACCCAGCCTCACCAGAGTCAGGCATGTCCCTGTAACCCAGCCTCACCAGAGTCAGGCATGTCCCTGTAACCCAGCCAGCCTCACCAGAGTCAGGCATGTCCCTGTAGCCCAGCCTCACCAGAGTCAGGCATGTCCCTGTAACCCAGCCAGCCTCACCAGAGTCAGGCATGTCCCTGTAGCCCAGCCTCACCAGAGTCAGGCATGTCCCTGTAGCCCAGCCTCACCAGAGTCAGGCATGTCCCTGTAACCCAGCCTCACCAGAGTCAGGCATGTCCCTGTAACCCAGCCAGCCTCACCAGAGTCAGGCATGTCCCTGTAACCCAGCCAGCCTCACCAGAGTCAGGCATGTCCCTGTAGCCCAGCCAGCCTCACCAGAGTCAGGCATGTCCCTGTAACCCAGCCAGCCTCACCAGAGTCAGGCATGTCCCTGTAGCCCAGCCTCACCAGAGTCAGGCATGTCCCTGTAGCCCAGCCTCACCACAGAGCTGAAGCAGAGTGATGCATGGCCCTTTTGCAGGCTATCAGAGAGACAGGTGCTGTTATTCTCTGGAATGTAAAGTCATGTGGTTGCTGTGAAGGCAGCTTTTAATGGAATCAGGCATCCAGGGATTTTAAGGACCAAAGTCTGTCCAGAGGGTCTAAATACCATACACGTTTTTTTGCTTGGCATTTCAAACAAAGTTCTGGCACTTAGACACAGGAAGTGATGATTTAATGGGAAACTATGAGTAAGAGCAGAACACGTCTGCAGACGGCGCAAGTCAGGTGTTCTTAAATTTTAAGTAGATTTTTTTGTGACATCCTTTAAAGTTAACGATCAGTAAGAGTTAGAAAATAAACCACTTAATTTTGCGTCCATTAAAATGTCATTTTGAGGCGATTAAAAAATGTTCCACTTTCCGCATCCTGTCCACTCTCAGTGGAGCAGGCTTTCAGAGCATGTTTCATGACATCACGCCTAACACAGCCACACATGACATCACTCCTAACACAGCCACACATGACCACTCCTAACACAGCCACACAACATCACTCCTAACACAGCCACACACAACATCACTCCTAACACAGCCACACATGACATCACTCCTAACACAGCCACACATGACATCACTCCTAACACAGCCACACAACATCACTCCTAACACAGCCACACACAACATCACTGCTAACACAGCCACACATGACATCACGCCTAACACAGCCACACAACATCACTCCTAACACAGCCACACAACATCACTCCTAACACAGCCACACAACATCACTCCTAACACAGCCACACACAACATCACTCCTAACACAGCCACACATGACATCACTCCTAACACAGCCAAACATGACATCACTCCTAACACAGCCACACACAACATCACTCCTAACACAGCCATACACAACATCACTCCTAACACAGCCACACATGACATCACTCCTAACACAGCCACACGACATCACTCCTAACACAGCCACACATGACATCACTCCTAACACAGCCACACATGATATCACTCCTAACACAGCCACACAACATCACTCCTAACACAGCCACACACAACATCACTCCTAACACAGCCACACACAACATCACTCCTAACACAGCCACACATGACATCACTCCTAACACAGCCACACATGACATCACTCCTAACACAGCCACACATGACATCACTCCTAACACAGCCACACATGACATCACTCCTAACACAGCCACACGACATCACTCCTAACACAGCCACACACAATATCACTCCTAACACAGCCACACACAACATCACTCCTAACACAGCCACACACAACATCACTCCTAACACAGCCACACAACATCACTCCTAACACAGCCACACACAACATCACTCCTAACACAGCCACACACAACATCACTCCTAACACAGCCACACAACATCACTCCTAACACAGCCACACATGACATCACTCCTAACACAGCCACACATGACATCACTCCTAACACAGCCACACATGACATCACTCCTAACACAGCCACACATGACATCACTCCTAACACAGCCACACATGACATCACTCCTAACACAGCCACACAACATCACTCCTAACACAGCCACACACAACATCACTGCTAACACAGCCACACATGACATCACGCCTAACACAGCCACACAACATCACTCCTAACACAGCCACACAACATCACTCCTAACACAGCCACACAACATCACTCCTAACACAGCCACACACAACATCACTCCTAACACAGCCACACATGACATCACTCCTAACACAGCCAAACATGACATCACTCCTAACACAGCCACACACAACATCACTCCTAACACAGCCATACACAACATCACTCCTAACACAGCCACACATGACATCACTCCTAACACAGCCACACGACATCACTCCTAACACAGCCACACATGACATCACTCCTAACACAGCCACACATGATATCACTCCTAACACAGCCACACAACATCACTCCTAACACAGCCACACACAACATCACTCCTAACACAGCCACACACAACATCACTCCTAACACAGCCACACATGACATCACTCCTAACACAGCCACACATGACATCACTCCTAACACAGCCACACATGACATCACTCCTAACACAGCCACACATGACATCACTCCTAACACAGCCACACGACATCACTCCTAACACAGCCACACACAATATCACTCCTAACACAGCCACACACAACATCACTCCTAACACAGCCACACACAACATCACTCCTAACACAGCCACACAACATCACTCCTAACACAGCCACACACAACATCACTCCTAACACAGCCACACACAACATCACTCCTAACACAGCCACACAACATCACTCCTAACACAGCCACACATGACATCACTCCTAACACAGCCACACATGACATCACTCCTAACACAGCCACACACAACATCACTCCTAACACAGCCATACACAACATCACTCCTAACACAGCCACACATGACATCACTCCTAACACAGCCACACGACATCACTCCTAACACAGCCACACGACATCACTCCTAACACAGCCACACATGACATCACTCCTAACACAGCCACACATGATATCACTCCTAACACAGCCACACAACATCACTCCTAACACAGCCACACACAACATCACTCCTAACACAGCCACACACAACATCACTCCTAACACAGCCACACATGACATCACTCCTAACACAGCCACACATGACATCACTCCTAACACAGCCACACATGACATCACTCCTAACACAGCCACACATGACATCACTCCTAACACAGCCACACGACATCACTCCTAACACAGCCACA
>NC_083762.1:531081-533581 GCF_963514075.1 Conger conger | reverse complement strand
ACTTGAATGAATTGTGAGGATTTTCACTTCCGACTTCCGACTTTTTAATATTGGCCACAGTATTTTGCGGCGCTCATTTATTTGCCGGGGGAACTGATCATTTAGACGAACTTTGTGCCTCTTATTTCTCGGCCTTTGCTTTTTACAAATTCCTTTTGTTTATGGTGTTCGAATTTAGCAACAATCGCTCGGGGACCGCGGTCTTTGCGTGCGCCGAGTCGGTGGACGCGGTGAAAAGTTATGTTGTAAATGATGTCCGGTTGGAGTTTAAGTTCTCGCTGCATGAAGTCTTTAATTAATGCTTCTGGATTGTGCGGTGTAGTTTCTGGAATCCCTGAGAATATTAAATTATCACGCATGCTTCTGCTTTGTATGTCGATGATGGTTTCTTTGATTGTTTTATTTTCTTTCAAGACATAATCCATTTGGCTAGAGAGAGTTTTTACCGTCGTTTGGAGTTCGCTGGTGTGTTTTTGAAGCGTGTCAATCCGGTGGTGAATGTACTTGAGGTTAGCACGCAGCTCTTTTATCTCTTGATGAAGTCAACCAAGGACATCTAGTTTTTTGTTGATAGAAGTGAGTACACTGACCTTGATTTCGGTGGAGATAAGATCATCTGTGGTGGTGGAGGAGTCAGCCTTCTTTCTCTTTGAAGGGTTGCTGGTTTCTGTTGGCAGGTGAGTGTTGTCTTCCATTTTGTCCCGATAAAAGTCCTCGTCAATGAATTTCTCCAGGTCTTCCACGATGAAATTGTACGTCTTTTCTTTTTTCTTCTTCTTTTCTTGGCGGATACTTGTTGGTCTAGCAGGAGCGCGCTGCCAAGTTGAATTTCCCTCCACAAGTTGCATTCTCAGAGCTCACCCGCTTCACACACTTCAGGCTCCCAAGGCTGAAGTGTGCAGCATTGAAATTCTGAATTCTGAATTCTGATGGGACAGGTGTGTAAGGTGTATATATAGAGTAGCACTTTTTAAATAAGTAATTTGGGTTGGCCAGGCTTATTAAATAGTACATGTGCATTTGCTGACAATATATACATTGAGTTCCATACGTCTTTGGACAAATACATATTCTTCTCTTGACTTGACTCTTACTCCACAATTTTAGATTTGTAATCAAATAATTCACATTTTATTAAATTGTATTATTATGTATTTTGGTTTGACAGTGTAGAAGGTACAGCACTTTGTATACATAGTCCCTCCATTTCAGGGCAGCAGAATTTGGGGCAAATCAGGGTCAGGTGTGTGTTTTTGCCGTTTGTCAACATGAGGACCAGGGTTGTACCAGCGACAGTCAAGGAAGCCAGTGAGGCTCAGTATATGAGGCTGAGAAATAATTAGAAACAGACACAGGCTGAACCTTACATATAGAGCTCACTGTATATCACTCTAAACGGCATTGGCATGTGTTGGAAGATATACATTTTGATTTAATTAGGCTATAATGCCCACTGTTGCATGTAATTCTTTGTTCATTTTAAGCAAAAAGCCTATTTGCATAATAAAACAACAATCTGAAAATGTAATTAAACTGCGTCCATGGAGTCGTTTGGAACGAATACTGGTGCATTTGTTTTGAGTTTATATAGATATAATATATCGGTCCGTGCTCTTTTGGTGCATGGGCAGATGAACATGACCAGTTGAGTTTGCTCTTTGTGTGAGAGGCAGCCTATGGGCTGAATGTGTGAATTGTTTCATGAATTGTGCATTCTATCAGTTGTTTAATATGTCAAAAGGGCTGGGTCATCTTCAGATGATCCAAACAGACCCACTGTGTGGACATACAACAAGGGGACACACAGACGAGTTTGAACCCTGCTTTTGAACTGAAAGCTCTGTTCAGGCAGAGTGGAGAGAGCTGGAGCAGTCGGTTGTTTACGGAGGAGAGAGTGGCTTCGGCGGAGGCTGGTGCACAGACGGAGTGCAGCTGGCTGACTCCTGCTGGGAAACAGAAAGCAAGGCTGCCAAAATCAGCGTGGTGCCAGCTCAGCCCAGATCCCTGCTCCATCCGTCCTCCCGAACACCTCACTGCCTCCCCTGGAGCAGGCCTCGACTGTGCCTCACTGCCTCCCCTGGAGCAGGCCTGGACTGTCTGCCTCCCTGGAGCAGGCCTGGACTGTCTGTCTCACTGCCTCCCTGGAGCAGGCCTGGACTGTCTGTCTCACTGCCTCCCCTGGAGCAGGCCTGGACTGTGCCTCACTGCCTCCCCTGGAGCAGGCCTCGATTGTGCCTCCCTGCCTCCCCTGGAGCAGGCCTGGACTGTGCCTCACTGCCTCCCCTGGAGCAGGCCTCGACTGTGCCTCACTGCCTCCCCTGGAGCAGGCCTGGACTGTCTGCCTCCCTGCCTCCCCTGGAGCAGGCCTGGACTGTCTGCCTCCCTGGAGCAGGCCTGGACTGTCTGCCTCCCTGGAGCAGGCCTGGACTGTCTGCCTCACTGGGGACGGCACTGCAGACACAAGCAGGCCAAACATGCAACTGTTTTGGATTCAAATACT
>NC_083762.1:521081-523581 GCF_963514075.1 Conger conger | reverse complement strand
TGAGGGGGAACAGTCACCCTACACCAGCTCACAGTGATGAGGGGGAACAGTCACCCTACACCAGCTCACAGTGATGAGGGGGAACAGTCACCCTACACCAGCTCACAGTGATGAGGGGGAACAGTCACCCTACACCAGCTCACAGTGGTGAGGGGGAACAGTCACCCTACACCAGCTCACAGTGATGAGGGGGAACAGTCACCCTACACCAGCTCACAGTGGTGAGGGGGAACAGTCACCCTACACCAGCTCACAGTGATGAGGGGGAACAGTCACCCTACACCAGCTCACAGTGATGAGGGGGAACAGTCACCCTACACCAGCTCACAGTGATGAGGGGGAACAGTCACCCTACACCAGCTCACAGTGGTGAGGGGGAACAGTCACCCTACACCAGCTCACAGTGATGAGGGGGAACAGTCACCCTACACCAGCTCACAGTGATGAGGGGGAACAGTCACCCTACACCAGCTCACAGTGATGAGGGGGAACAGTCACCCTACACCAGCTCACAGTGATGAGGGGGAACAGTCACCCTACACCAGCTCACAGTGATGAGGGGGAACAGTCACCCTACACCAGCTCACAGTGGTGAGGGGGAACAGTCACCCTACACCAGCTCACAGTGATGAGGGGGAACAGTCACCCTACACCAGCTCACAGTGGTGAGGGGGAACAGTCACCCTACACCAGCTCACAGTGATGAGGGGGAACAGTCACCCTACACCAGCTCACAGTGATGAGGGGGAACAGTCACCCTACACCAGCTCACAGTGATGAGGGGGAACAGTCACCCTACACCAGCTCACAGTGGTGAGGGGGAACAGTCACCCTACACCAGCTCACAGTGATGAGGGGGAACAGTCACCCTACACCAGCTCACAGTGATGAGGGGGAACAGTCACCCTACACCAGCCGCAGCGTCAGCCGTTTGGCAGGAGCAGGGTGCATGATGGGATGGCTGCTGAGGCTTTATCTCTATCTGTGTGTCTGCAGCTGAGGCCAGAGCAGGTTAATCATTTACAGCATCTCTGCCCCCCCACCCCGGATCTCCCCGATCACACGCACCCCGCTGGGCCCCCGTGGGGCCCCACTGTGTGAGAACGCCAGACGTGGGGCAGGCCCCCGCGGGGCCCCACTGTGTGAGAACGCCAGGCGTGGGGCAGGCACCCTGCGGGGCCCCACTGTGTGAGGAGGGCAGGCGTGGGGCCCCCGTGGTTGGGGGGGGGGGGACTTCCTGTCTTCTCATTGCAGGGGCTCATTAAACCCACCAGAGCCAGTTTGAGCCAGTCTCCGTCCCGCCGGGCTCTCATTGGTTAATCCGTGTGGAATCCTCCCTGGTCTTTTAGGGGTTATTTGGAGGTGTTTAGGGGTTATTGGGAGGTTATTTATGTGATATTTGTATTGATTCATTCATTCCCACTGTGGCACAGATGTGGGTGAGGTTAAATTCGGGATGGTGTTTCAGGAATCCCCCTATCCCAGCACGGCTCAGCTCATGTCCCACGACTTTCAGAGAAACTGTGAATCCTGATGAATTTCAGCATCCTGGTTGCTGAACAAAAGATTTCATTTGAAAGCAAAGCCTCTGTTTGGATAAAACTGAACAACCCGATGTTGGCAGCTGATAGTCCATATTTACCAAATACATCCTTTAATTTCATGGAAGCCACAGACGTGTTCATATTCTGAAAAATACCCATTTGAATCAATATGGACAATGGAAAGAGCATGTTTTCTGGAAATATACTGTTTAGTTTGTATTTTATGTATGACTTTTTTGTAGCTGACTGGCACATTTTTTTTTGAGCCAAGTTTTGCATAAAAGTTTTATCATTCTGAACCCAGGAGCACTCCTGAAGCCTAGTGCTGTCCTTTGCATGTGTTAGTTGTGCTGTTCTGTTTTTTGCACTTTTGTGTTTGTTGTAACTTGTTGCCCTGTTGTTTGTTAAAACTTGTCATGCTGTTGTTTGTTAAAACTTGTCGTGCTGTTGTTTGTTATAACTTGTCGTGCTGTTGTTTGTTATAACTTGTCACGCTGTTGTTTGTTAAAACTTGTTGTGCTGTTGTTTGTTATAACTTGTTGTGCTGTTGTTTGTTATAACTTGTCGTGCTGTTGTTTGTTATAACTTGTCGTGCTGTTGTTTGTTATAACTTGTCACGCTGTTGTTTGTTAACTTGTCACGCTGTTGTTTGTTACACTTTGTCGTGCTGTTGTTTGTTACACCTTGTCGTGCTGTTGTTTGTTACACCTTGTCGTGCTGTTGTTTGTTACACCTTGTTGTGCTGTTGTTTGTTACACCTTGTCGTGCTGTTGTTTGTTACACCTTGTTGTGCTGTTGTTTGTTACACCTTGTTGTGCTGTTGTATTTGTGCTGTTTGGCATGCCGCTCATATTCCGGGGCCATTGAGTCCACATGCATCCCTGCTCAGGGATTGGCCAGGTCATCCATGCAGCGTCATGATTGGCCACACCGTCTGATTCTCTCTGCGCTAATTA
>NC_083762.1:513581-516081 GCF_963514075.1 Conger conger | reverse complement strand
TAACTGGACATCCTGCTGTATTGACTGCCATCAAGCTGTGCTAACTGACATCCCGCTGTATTAACTGACATCCCACTGTATTAACTGACATCCCGCTGTATTAACTGACATCCTGTTGTATTAACTGACATCTTGTTGTATCAACTGACATCCTGCTGTATTAACTGACATCCAGCTGCATTAACTGACATCCTGCTGTATTAACTGACATCCAGCTGCATTAACTGGACATCCTGCTGTATTGACTGCCATCCAGCTGTGCTAACTGACATCCCGCTGTATTAACTGACATCCCACTGTATTAACTGACATCCCGCTGTATTAACTGACATCCTGTTGTATTAACTGACATCTTGTTGTATCAACTGACATCCTGCTGTATTAACTGACATTCAGCTGCATTATCTGACATCCTGCTGTATTAACTGACATCCCGCTCTATTAACTGACATCCCGCTCTATTAGCTGACATCCAGCTGTATCAACTGACATCCCGCTCTATTAACTGACATCCCGCTCTATTAGCCGACATCCCACTGCATTAACTGACATCCAGCTGTATTAACTGACATCCTGTTGTATTAACTGACATCTTGTTGTATCAACTGACATCCTGCTGTATTAACTGACATCCAGCTGCATTAACTGACATCCTGCTGTATTAACTGACATCCAGCTGCATTAACTGGACATCCTGCTGTATTGACTGCCATCCAGCTGTATTAACTGACATCCCGCTGTATTAACTGACATCCCGCTGTCTTAACTCACATCCCGCTGTCTTAACTGACATCCCGCTGTATTAACTGACATCCAGCTGTCTTAACTGACATCCTGTTGTATTAACTGACATCTTGTAGTATCAACTGACATCCAGCTGCATTAACTGACATCCTGCTGTATTAACTGACATCCAGCTGCATTAACTGGACATCCTGCTGTATTGACTGACATCCAACTGCATTAACTGGACATCCTGCTGTATTGACTGCCATCCAGCTGTATTAACTGACATCCCGCTGTATTAACTGACATCCCGCTGTATTAACTGACATCCTGCTGTATTAACTGACATCCAGCTGCATTAACTGGACATCCTGCTGTATTGACTGCCATCCAGCTGTATTAACTGACATCCCGCTGTATTAACTGACATCCAGCTGCATTAACTGACATCCTGCTGTATTAACTGACATCCAGCTGAATTAACTGGACATCCTGCTGTATTGACTGCCATCCAGCTGTATTAACTGACATCCCGCGGCATTAACTGACATCCAGCTGCATTAACTGACATCCTGTTGTATTAACTGACATCTTGTTGTATCAACTGACATCATGTTGTATCAACTGCCCATCCAGCTGTATTAACTGACATCCCGCGGTATTAACTGACATCTCACTGTATTAACTGACATCCAGCTGCATTAACTGACATCCTGTTGTATTAACTGACATCTTGTTGTATCAACTGGACATCCTGCTGTATTGACTGCCATCCAGCTGTCTTAACTGACATCCCGCTGTATTAACTGACATCCCACTGTATTAACTGACATTCAGCTGTATTAACTGACATCCTGTTGTTTTAGCTGACATCTTGTTGTATCAACTGACATCCTGCTGTATTAACTGACATCCAGCTGCATTAACTGACATCCTGCTGTATTAACTGACATCCAGCTGCATTAACTGGACATCCTGCTGTATTGACTGCCATCCAGCTGTATTAACTGACATCCCGCTGTATTAACTGACATCCCGCTGTCTTAACTGACATCCCGCTGTCTTAACTGACATCCCGCTGTATTAACTGACATCCCGCTGTATTAACTGACATCCAGCTGCATTAACTGTACAACTGAATAAATATCTGTATTCTAAATATTTTTTATATCACTATTATTTTGTTCTTTTGTGTAACTTGTCTCTGGCATTTGTATTTTAATTTAGACCATTCTCACAGAGTGGTCAAAATTAAACAAACCACAACACTGTGTTTTAGACATAATAATCTGATGTGAATTTTATGAAACGGTATGACAAAAGAACACATATTCATAAGCATTTGCTCAATGACACCTTAACGGTTGTCAGTGCTATGGTGCTTTCAGAGAGGGGAACTGCAGCGTATGTGAATGATAACTTTGTCTAGGCAATTAAGCTTTGCATTTTTATTTAGTTATTTCTTTGACAGGTTTAGTTTTTTTTACAGCAATCTCACAGCATATTTGTGATATTTACATGTTGCTGCCACTGTTACTCACTGCACTCAGTATCTCATCGCAATCTGGTGTCCTGTACTACATTATTTAGAACATAGATTCTGACTCAGGACCATAGGACCAGGACCATAGAGAGCACCCACACACTCTAGCTCTGGGCCATAGAGAGCACCCACATACTCCAGATCAGCTCATAGAGAGTTTCCACACACTGTAGCTCAGCACCATAGACAGCAGCCACACACTTTGGCAGAGAGAGAGAGCGAGAGCGAGAG
>NC_083762.1:508581-511081 GCF_963514075.1 Conger conger | reverse complement strand
CTCTCTCTCTCTCACACACACAGACACGCACGCACACACACACACAGATAATTAGACTGATCTATCTTCACAGGGCTGGTCTGAAGGGGGATACTGAGAGCAGGGGGCTCTCTGCTTGTTAGCGGCAGGTGTGGATATGTATGATAATAACTGCGCTCTCAGGCTCCGTACATATTAATGTGTCAGGAAGCCATCACGGCTGTCCCAAACTCCCAGGGTCACACTCATTAGTCAAGTGGGCCACCAAGACTGAGAGCCATGCAGTCACCAGGAGCCAAATATCTCCTCAACCCTTTTCACAAAATACATTGCCCAAATACAGCAACAGGAAATTAGAGAATACACTGCCCAAATACAGGGTGTGTGTTATATGGTTTAGTGTGTGATGTTACTGTTAACGGTATGTGTGATATAGTGCATTTTAGCTCAGTTCTTCTATTCATCCTCATTCTCTGTAGTCTAAATGGCTGGTAATTTTGGGACTTCTAGCCCTCAGTCTTGTACAGCTGAAAGAACAGCCCCTACACTGTTCCTGAGTGAGGCCGCACAGTGATACACAGACAGAGACACTGCGTCATTATGGGTCTCTGATTGATCTGAGGATGCTTGCTCTTGATCAGGTTTTGTATTTCTCCATGACTCTATGAAAGCAAGCGCTTTTGCTTTAGCTGGGTTTGCATTATCGAGTGGAAGGATGGGAGTGGGACCACAGATCGCTCAAACACTCCATCGACCGCACAAGTATGTATTGCACCTTGTTAATAAAAGATCAAGTGTAAATTCATGAACAGAGGTAGCTGAGAGCTACATGATGAAAGAGTTTTTCCTCTCCTTCCATTGGCTGTTTAATTTGTCTTGTATCATGTTCCCTCTAACAGAGCTGTACTCTGCCCTGTATCATGTTCCCTCTAACAGAGCTGTACTCTGCCCTGTATTATGTTCCCTCTAACAGAGCTGTACTCTGCCCTGTATCATGTTCCCTCTGTAACAGAGCTGCACTCTGCCCTGTATCATGTTCCCTCTAACAGAGCTGTACTCTGCCCTGTATCATGTTCCCTCTAACAGAGCTGTACTCTGCCCTGTATCATGTTCCCTCTAACAGAGCTGTACTCTGCCCTGTATTATGTTCCCTCTAACAGAGCTGTACTCTGCCCTGTATCACGTTCCCTCTGTAACAGAGCTGCACTCTGCCCTGTATCATGTTCCCTCTAACAGAGCTGTACTCTGCCCTGTATTATGTTCCCTCGAACAGAGCTGTACTCTGCCCTGTATTATGTTCCCTCTAACAGAGCTGTACTCTGCCCTGTATTATGTTCCCTCTAACAGAGCTGTACTCTGCCCTGTATCACATTCACTCTGTAACAGAGCTGTACTTGTTCCTCGCTACTGGAGAGAGAAATACTGTCTATAAAGAAAGGCATTGTGGGGAGCAAGCAGCCAAAACGTCTTTTTTGAAGATAATTTCCTGCGGTTGGCTCCAGTATCGGTCAAACAGACCTGTTTAAAGTCAATGGTACAATTACAGTCAAAATGCAAACTCAATCATTTGTTCCCACAAGAATGGGACTCTTTCACACACACACCCTCTCTCTCTCTCACTCTTACATACACACACTCTTACATACACACACACACACACAGACACAGACATACACACACTCTCTCAAACTCACACACACACACATCCTGGGCATTAGCAAACTGACAGCTGTGACAAGGTCGCGGCTGTGATGGGTGATGTTGAGGGACGCAGTGTTTGGAGGGGGCGCAGTGTTCGGAGGGGGCGCAGTGTTCAGAGGGAGGGCGCAGTGTTCGGAGGGGGCGCAGTGTTTGGAGGGGGCGCAGTGTTCGGAGGGGGCGCAGTGTTCGGAGGGAGGGCGCAGTGTTCGGAGGGGGCGCAGTGTTTGGAGGGGGTGCAGTGTTCGGAGGGGGCGCAGTGTTCGGAGGGGGGCGCAGTGTTCGGAGGGGGCGCAGTGTTTGGAGGGGGCGCAGTGTTTGGAGGGGGCGCAGTGTTCGGAGGGGGCGCAGTGTTCAGAGGGAGGGCGCAGTGTTCAGAGGGAGGGCGCAGTGTTCGGAGGGGGGCGCAGTGTTCAGAGGGAGGGCGCAGTGTTCAGAGGGAGGGCGCAGTGTTCGGAGGGGGGGCGCAGTGTTCGGAGGGGGGCGCAGTGTTCGGAGGGGGCGCAGTGTTCAGAGGGGGGCGCAGATTTGAGCTGAGGGGGGCGCAGATTTGAGCTGAGGGGACAGTGATTAGAAACATCGCTCAGTGTCAGAATGAGCGGTCTGGTTGCTCAGCTCCTCATCTTTTTAAAATGCTGAAGAAATCAGCATGATCTCCACACTGCGTCCCTCTTTCTCTCTGTCCAATTACTCCACCTGATTGAATATATGCAAATCCCCCGCAAATAAACGCCACATGCAAAGGGACACTTTTGGGACAATGTTTTCTCATGCAAATTCCCTCGTACCATCTCTCTGCAACTTCTAACTGTGCAGCTATTGT
>NC_083762.1:477336-489836 GCF_963514075.1 Conger conger | reverse complement strand
CCCCGCCTCCCTCTCTCTCTCCCCTCCCTCTCTCCCTCTCTCCTTCTCTCTTCCCCCTCTCTCTCCCTCTCTCTCCTCCCTGTCGCCCTATTTCCCTCTGTCTCTCTCTCTCCCTCTCTCCCTTTCTCTCTATCCCTCCCCCTCTCTCTCACCTTCTCTCCCTCTTTTTCTCCCTCTTCCTTTTTCTCACCTTTTTTCCCTCCCTCCCTCTCTCCCCTCTCTCTCTCTCTCTCTCTCTCTCTCTCCATGAATATTTGTATGGAGTTGGGGATCCCTTTATATCATTAGTAAGACTGCTGTATAAGGTTGTGTGTTAAAGTGGGAGGTGGGTTGAGAGGGGCACAGCAGGGGGAGAGGGGGCAGGGCAGGGGGAGAGGGGGCACAGCAGGGTGGAGAGGGGGCAGGGTGGAGGGGGCAGGGCAGGGCAGGGGGAGAGGGGGCAGGGCAGGGGAGAGGGGGCAGGGCAGGGCAGGGGGAGAGGGGGCAGGGCAGGGGGAGAGGAGGAGAGGGGGCAGGGCAGGGGGAGAGGGGGCAGGACAGGACAGGGGGGCAGGGCAGGGCAGGGGGAGAGGGGAGAGGGGAGAGGGGAGAGGGGGCAGGGCAGGACAGGGGGGCAGGGCAGGGCTAGGGGGAGAGGGGGCAGGGCAGGGCAGGACACGGGGGCAGGGCAGGGCAGGGCACGGCAGGGGGGAGAGGGGGAGAGGGGGCAGGGCAGGACAGGGGGGCAGGACAGGGCAGGACAGGGCAGGGGGGCAGGACAGGGGGCAGGACAGGGCAGGGGGCAGTACAGGGGTTCGAGTGCTGAGAGTGTATCTGGGAACAGGAATTGGGCGGGGTGATGGATTAGCTCCTTGCTGGATTGAGGAAATGGAGGAGGCTGCTGTCATTAAGGGTGTCTTACAGGGGGAGATTATTATTATACAGTGCTGGTTATTAATAACCTGCCAGAATCATCCCTCAGGCATCGGCTGATGGGGCTGAACCCCCCTGGTGGGCTCCTGGCAGAGACCCGGCAAGCTGGTGGACTGGTCAGACAACCACCGGCTGCAGTACCAGTCCTGTCTGCGGTACCAGTCCTGTCTGAGGTACCAGTCCTGTCTGAGGTACCAGTCCTGTCTGAGGTACCAGTCCTGTCTGAGGTACCAGTCCTGTCTGCGGTACCAGTCCTGTCTGCACTACCAGTCCTGTCTGCGGTACCAGTCCTGTCTGCGGTACCAGTCCTGTCTGCGGTACCAGTCCTGTCCCGTCCAATAGCAGGGCAGGGTCTGAGAGACCTGGAGAGCAGAGCCTCTCTGTCAGAGTAAAGACCACTGGCACCGCCATGCAGAAACAGAGCCTCTCTGTCAGAGTAAAGACCACTGGCACAGCCATGCAGAAACAGAGCCTCTCTGTCAGAGTAAAGACCACTGGCACCGCCATGCAGAAACAGAGCCTCTCTGTCAGAGTAAAGACCACTGGCACAGCCATGCAGAAAAAGAGCCTCTCTGTCAGAGTAAAGACCACTGGCACCGCCATGCAGAAACAGAGCTTCTCTGTCAGAGTAAAGACCACTGGCACAGCCATGCAGAAACAGAGCCTCACTGTCAGAGTAAAGACCACTGGCACCGCCATGCAGAAACAGAGCTTCTCTGTCAGAGTAAAGACCACTGGCACAGCCATGCAGAAACAGAGCTTCTCTGTCAGAGTAAAGACCACTGGCACAGCCATGCAGAAACAGAGCCTCTCTGTCAGAGTAAAGACCACTGGCACCGCCATGCAGAAACAGAGCCTCTCTGTCAGAGTAAAGACCACTGGCACAGCCATGCAGAAACAGAGCTTCTCTGTCAGAGTAAAGACCACTGGCACAGCCATGCAGAAACAGAGCTTCTCTGTCAGAGTAAAGACCACTGGCACAGCCATGCAGAAACAGAGCTTCTCTGTCAGAGTAAAGACCACTGGCACAGCCATGCAGAAACAGAGCAGTGTTTCATCCTTTGATGAGATTGGGGAGAGATAGAGATGGGTAGATATATTACATGTAGTGTGTGTGTGTATGTGTGTGTGTGTGTGTGCGTCTGCGTGTGTGTGTGTGCGTGTGCGTGTGCCTGTGCGTTTGAGCGTGTGTGTCCGTGTCAGTGTGTGTGTGAGTGTGTGTGCGCGTGTGTGTGCGTGTGAGCGTGCATGTGAGTGTGTGTGTGCATGTGAGTGTGTGCGTGTGAACGTGCGTGTGACTGTGTGTGTGTATGTGCGTGTGAGTGTGTGTGTGTGTGTGCATGAGCGTGTATGCGTATTATCTGCCTGTATAAAACAGAAGCAGCTGTTTGCACAGAGATCACCTCACCATAATCCAGGATCCTACATGTACACATCCTGCATCCATTCTCCTGTTTCCAAAAAAGCACTATTTCTATCCATGAAGACACACAGCTCTTAGTGTTTTAATTAGGTTATCTATAAGCATCTTTATAAAACACTTATACCCAGAGACTAATTTTCCCTCAATTGAAGGTGCAGATATGCATGCCTATGGAGCCAGAAATAGCATACACTTAGTCTTATCATCATTAAAAACAATTTAAGGCCCACAAATGAATTCTGTATGGAATTGAAAGCATGCATGCATGCACAGAAGATATTGTCAGCATGAGGGTCATTTACACCTATTCACAAAGGAGGCAAAATCAGTCACATTATGATGAAAAACATGGGGCCAAATTAGAACCTTGTGGGACACCTTTCATGATTTGGGCCGTCAGCAGGTGGACATGGCAATCTGATAGGTCCTTTTGAGACCAACTGCAGGTGTGTATGAAATCTAGAGGCCCAATCTACTCCAATGGAGGACAAGCTCTCTCACAGCAAACCAAGATCCACAGTGTGAAAGGGTTTATAAAGGGAGAGAGAGAGAGAGAGAGAGAGAGAGAGAGAGAGAGAGAGGGAAAGAGAGAGAGGGAGAGAGATTTATTCAGCTTGTTATTAGTATGTTAGGACATAACAGGATAATAACACGATAATAATTATATATGTAATTTTTTATATATATATATATATAATTATTATTGTGTTCATTAGTATCCTGTTTTCATATGTAATATTGCGATGTTATTTTCCTCTGTTTAACATGTTAACATTGCTTTGGCAATACAGATGCAAATTTTGTCATGCCAATAAAGCTATTTGAATTTGAATTTGAATTTGAAAGAGAGGGGGGGGGGGGCAGATAGAGGGGGGGGGGGAGAGAGAGAGAGCCACACAATGTTCTCTCTTATCTGGATTGTTCACTTTATCATTCACAAGAACACATGCCACTGAGGAGGTGTTTGTCCCTCTAAATCCTGACTGATGAGCAGGGGAATACAGATCTGTGATAAAAAGGCTTAAGACTGAGAACTGACCGAGGATTCAGAAAGGTTTTTTAAATAGGTGAACAGTGTAGAGAGGGAGTGCTTTCCCAAAACCAGACAAAACCAGACAAAACCAGACAAAATCGTCAAATTAAAGATATGAGCCACAGGTTAAGCTGAGTGCTTTTAACATAATAGTAATAAGCAGAGAAAGCATCTCATACTTTCTTGACAAACAGAGGTTGCTACCAAGAAA
The DNA here is from genome assembly GCF_963514075.1 of Conger conger. Lineage (NCBI taxonomy): Eukaryota > Metazoa > Chordata > Actinopteri > Anguilliformes > Congridae > Conger > Conger conger. The sequence continues at coordinate 486,257 of NC_083762.1, read as the reverse complement.
ATATTATAACAAAATAAATAATGTACTCTGTTGAACCAGCTATCTGGGATTTTACCAACGGTCTTACACCACTTCTCTAGCCATTATGCTACTCAGCCATGCAAGACAATTATGGCCAATGTATCATTATAAATGTATTATTATATGTATTATTATACATGTATTATACCCTCTAAATGATGTTAAAGGTAGACAAAAATGTTGATAATGAGAAAAATTTGATTCTCTTTTAGAGACAAAATCACATTTTGTTCCATCAGAAAACAAAGAGATTAATTTTACCATTCATGGGCATGGGTGTGATGAGAACAATGCTTTCGCCTTCTACAACTCTGGTTCTCTTTTCCTCTCCTCACTCTATCCTCTCCTCTTCTCTCTCCCCTCTCTCATCTCCTCCTCTGCTCTCTCTCATGTCTTCTCTCCCCTTCTCTCTTTTCCTCTCCTCTTCTCTCTCTTCTGTCTTCTCTCCCCATCTCTCCTCTCCTCTCTCTATCCCCTCCTCTTCTCTCTCCTCTCTCTCTCCTCTCCTCTCTCTCTCCTCTCCTCTCTCTCTCTCTCTCCTCTCCTCTGCTTTCAGACGGAGTGACAAAGAGAAAGGCTGACCTCCGTCACTGATTGAGAGCAGCTGCTTATTCAAAGCAGGATTATATTTATTTATATAATGTCCACTCATTCAATCCTCCTTTTATCTGACAGAGAGAGAGAGATGGAGGGAGGAGCCAGGATGACCCTGTCTTTGTGTGGAGTGATGTTCAGGAGACAGGAGCACAAAGACAGAGGCATCCGGTGTCATCCTGCCTGACGGGACACCTGTTCCCCACTCGCTGTGCTGATTTTTACATTTCTATTCCTTTTTGTCTGGTTTTGATAATACATTTCTGCATGAAACTGGCTGAAATGGCTTTCAACAATGTCCTAATCTCACAGTCTCCCACCACATCTGGCTGATGGGTCCAGATGATCACCACACTGAGATACTGTGAGACTGAGTTACTGTGAGACTGAGATACTGTGAGACTGAGATACTGTGAGACTGAGTTACTGTAAGACTGAGATACTGTGAGACTGAGATACTGAGATACTGTGAGACTGAGTTACTGTGAGACTGAGATACTGAGATACTGTGAGACTGAGTTACTGTGAGACTGAGATACTGTGAGACTGAGTTACTGTGAGACTGAGATACTGTGAGACTGAGTTACTGTGAGACTGAGATACTGTGAGACTGAGATACTGTGAGACTGAGTTACTGTGAGACTGAGATACTGTGAGACTGAGTTACTGTGAGACTGAGATACTGTGAGACTGAGATACTGTGAGACTGAGATACTGTGAGACTGAGTTACTGTGAGACTGAGATACTGTGAGACTGAGATACTGTGAGACTGAGTTACTCTGAGATACATCACATGCATACATCATTGTGGGAAATGAAATGTTTGCATATCAACATGTTATCAGGAATGCTGTACCAAGTTGTATTGTTGTACGTCGCTCTGGATAAGAGCGTCTGCCAAATGCCAATAATGTAATGTAATGAATGCATGGACAGAAATGATGTATTTTAGCTTGTTATCTCCTGTACATCGCTAAGGTACAGACATGATAATAAGTGTCAGTCGCTGAAAGCATAACATGGGTGGGATATGTCAGGTTGAGCTCTCAGGAGCAGGTTAGTGCGGGTGTCAGATTCCACTGCTGTTTAACTGTGAACTATACCAACACATGGTCAGACCAACACTGTAGTCATTTTCCATGTGGTAAATATACTGTACCAGCACTGCTGTGAAAACCTTTATTTGGTGTTTGTTTTTAGTTTGTTTGTGTCTCTTCTTACCTGTGTGAAACAGCATTCAGGTGCTCATCAAAGAATTACAAAGTGTGGAATCTTCTGGAAGGTTCACTGATATGTTGTTGTCTGAAAGAACAGAGAATAGTGGTGGTTACCTGGGCCATGTCTGAAAACATTTGCATTCAACTATTGTTTGTACAGCACGCTAAACCTGAAACTGTGTGGTTTCTTTATAAACATGTTGAAACTTGCAAAGACCGGATGCAAAAGCAGTCTTGTGACTTGGACCTTATGGTATCTGAAAACTGCAAGTAGAATCATAGAATTCCAAGCTGCAGCCACATATGTTCAACATTTCTGTATTTTCTTTATGTATGTGCGTGTGTGCGTGTGTGTGTGTGTGTGTGTGTGTGTGTGTGTGTGTGTGTGCGCGTGTGCGCGTGTGTGCGTGTGTGTGTGTGTGTGTGTGTGTGTGTGTGCATGTGTGCGTGTGTGTGTGTGTGTGTGTGTGCATGTGCGTGTGCACACAATGCATCAAACCTCTAAGTTGATAGGCTCCAGCAGCAGAAGACTAATACATCTAAAATATAGGTCTAATAAATCCCTGTGATCAGTGAGTGTATATGTGAACAGTTGTCTGTTTACCCGCCTCCCCAACACAACATGGCTCTCAGCTTCGGCAGTGGTCTGTTTACCCGCCTCCCCAAAACAACATGGCTCTCAGCTTCGGCAATCTCCCTCCTTCTGTCAGACGGGTCTGAGGACTCACTTTCAATTTCAACTTTCAACATAACCAGCATTTTTCAAAATAGCAAAATGGCTGAATGTGGGATGGGTTCTGAAGATGTTTATCTTTGGTGTAAATATACAGAAAGGTGTGTTTTTGAGTGCAGCTTTAAAGGAGATGGGCATGATTAGGGGAGTGCACTTTGGACGTACATTCTAGAAATCTTTTCAGAAAGTAACAGCAGTTGCTGCTGGATGCCCATGTTTCACCAAGTGAAGAACCAGCCAGAAAAGGCTGCTGCATTCTACACACAGTCCAATAATTCAGACTAATAAAGTCAATTTCCATGAAATGGTAAAATATATACGTTTGCACGCACAAACACACACACAAATATGCACACAGGCGCGCACACACACACACACACACACACACATGCGCACACACTCTCACACACAGATCCGCACACACTCGCTCATACACACACACTCAAACGCACACACACACTCATAATGCACTCTAGAGCAGGGATCAGCAACTCATTACAACTGCTGTTTTTCCATCCTCCCTTTACCTGGGGGTCAGGTGTGTCTGGCCAGTCAGTAGCACTAATGACCCAGGAGAAAAGAGAACCAGGGCCAGATCTAGAGAAACCAAGCCAATATTTTTTTACTTGAACAGCATTTATTATTGGGACATGTTCCAGACTATAAATGGGATGGGGAACACTATTTTATTCTTTTTGAGATGCAAGAGAGCTTTTTTACCAAATTAAATAATCAGCTTGACTGAAAATGCAATTAGAAGTCCATAAAGCATCATATTTTATGAGCCTTCTAAAACAGAAATAACGTTGCCCCGGTGAGCGATAGCCTTGGCCTCTCCAGGCGGTCAGACTGCACTCAGAGCAGAGACGTCTCAGGTCCTCCATTTCAGGCCGGGAGGAAATGGCTTCCCACTCGCCTGCAGCTAGTGCTGTAGAGACTTCCTCTCTCATTCCGCTGTCAGAACGAGGACGCAAAGACACACGCCTCACCTTACTCAGCTCTGCGCTTCATACAGCGCATGCAGCGCATGAGAGAGGATGTGCTTATAACAGCCTCAGAGAGAGGATGTGCTTATAACAGCCTCAGAGAGAGGATGTGCTTATAACAGCCTCAGAGAGAGGATGTGCTTATGAGAGCCTCAGAGAGGATGTGTTTATGCACGCCTCAGAGAGGATGTGTTTATGAGCACCTCAGAGAGAGGATGTGTTTATGAGCGCCTCAGAGAGAGGATGTGTTTATGAGCGCCTTAGAGAGAGGATGTGTTTATGAGAGCCTCAGAGAGGATGTGTTTATGCACGCCTCAGAGAGGATGTGCTTATGAGCGCCTCAGAGAGAGGATGTGCTTATAACAGCCTCAGAGAGAGGATGTGCTTATGAGAGCCTCAGAGAGGATGTGTTTATGCACGCCTCAGAGAGGATGTGCTTATGAGCGCCTCAGAGAGAGGATGTGCTTATGAGAGCCTCAGAGAGAGGATGTGCTTATGAGCGCCTCAGAGAGAGGATGTGTTTATGAGCGCCTCAGAGAGAGGATGTGCTTATGAGCGCCTCAGAGAGGATGTGCTTATGAGCGCCTCAGAGAGAGGATGTGCTTATAACAGCCTCAGAGAGAGGATGTTACATTACATTATAGAGTCTTCAGTCTGCTTAAAACCTGCCGTAATGACACGTTAGAGTTGTGTTACAGTTACCATGACGACACATTAGAGTTGTGTTACTTAACTCACGCTCTTATCCAAGGCTTCTTACAGCTGGAGGCGCAGGAGGAGCAGCAGGAGGAGCAGGAGGGTGAGGAGCAGGAGGAGCAGGAGGGTGAGGTGAGGAGGAGCAGGAGGGTGAGGAGCAGGAGGAGCAGCAGGGTGAGGGCAGGAGGAGCAGCAGGGTGAGGAGCAGGAGGGTGAGGAGCAGGAGGAGCAGGAGGGTGAGGAGCAGGAGGAGCAGCAGGGTGAGGAGGAGCAGGAGGGTGAGGAGCAGGAGGAGCAGCAGGGTGAGGAGCAGGAGGAGCAGGTGGGTGAGGAGCAGGAGGAGCAGCAGGGTGAGGTGAGGAGGAGCAGGAGGGTGAGGAGCAGGAGGAACAGGAGGGTGAGGAGCAGGAGGAGCAGCAGGGTGAGGAGCAGGAGGAGCAGGAGGGTGAGGAGCAGGAGGAGCAGCAGGGTGAGGTGAGGAGGAGCAGGAGGGTGAGGAGCATGAGGAGCAGCAGGGTGAGGAGCAGGAGGAGCAGGAGGGTGAGGAGCAGGAGGAGCAGCATGGTGAGGTGAGGAGGAGCAGGAGGGTGAGGAGCAGGAGGAACAGGAGGGTGAGGAGCAGGAGGAGCAGGTGGGTGAGGAGCAGCAGGGTGAGGAGCAGGAGGAGCAGCAGGGTGAGGAGCAGGAGGAGCAGGAGGGTGAGGAGCAGGAGGGTGAGGAGCAGGAGGAACAGGAGGGTGAGGAGCAGGAGGAGCAGCAGGGTGAGGAGCAGGAGGAGCAGGAGGGTGAGGAGCAGCAGGGTGAGGAGCAGGAGGAGCAGCAGGGTGAGGAGCAGGAGGAGCAGGAGGGTGAGGAGCAGGAGGAGCAGGTGGGTGAGGTGAGGAGCTTCCTGTCGGCCGGCGAGGGGGAGAATGATGCGCTCCCCGCTGCGCTCTCTCTCAGCGAGGCGTCTCGGACGATGGCTGAGCTCGCCGGCTCTCTCCGCAGGGCTCTGGAGAAGCGGCAGAGGCCATTAACCAAGCAATTAAAACGGACTAATTAAGGAGCGAGCACAGCAAGGGCCCCTCCCCCTTCCCATGAGCCAGCGGGGCCCTGATTGGGAGCAGAAAGGCGGCGCAGACAGAAAGTTCAGCTCCCAGCAAGAGCTGCAGTCAGCGGAGTTAGCAGATATACGAGAGTTCTATATGGGAGTTCTATACAGGAGATCCATAAGGAAGATCCTCGTGGCTGTTTGTGTATTTATCATGCTTCGTCTTCGGCCCCCACACTGTCGGTGGAGCCGAGAAGCGTAGTGTAGTCATGTGGATATTAGTGTATGTTTGCTGTAAGTGTGGGGATGTCACAGAGACTAAATCCATGGCCGTGGGAGGCCGCCCCTCTCATTGGAGAGTCTCGTGCTAACGGCCGACCGCACAGGGCTCTGAGTTTGATAACCCTTGGAGCAGTATGTGCATTCAGTGGGAACACTTACAAGTCTCCTGCACAGTCAGTTGAGTCGAGGTGAGCGTCTGGTGAATAACTGTGTTTGCTGACTTTCCTAAAAGTGAAGTGGGGTACATGGTTGTTGGAGTCTTGGCCCTCTCAGAGGACAGCTTTGCGAACACGCCGATAAACCCGGGGTTCTGGGATTGAGACCCTCGCCGCTGTGTAAGGTTGTTTTGTGTATTCTAGCCTCAGTATAAATATCCTGCTTCATCAGTTGAATTAGAGACGGGATGTCTTGTGTGTCTATTGTCACTCTGCTGTTCCCGGTCCTTGCTAGACTATAACACAGTGGGGAGCCTCCCTGGTGCTGCTGGTGTACCTACTTCCTGCTCGCCTCCTTTTACGACCGCTGGAATCTGTAGGGCCTGAGGTTGAGTAGGGCGTGTAATCAGTAGGGCCTGAGGGTGAGTAGGGCATGTAATCAGTAGGGCCTGAGGGTGAGTAGGGCGTATAATCAGTAGGGCCTGAGGTTGAGTAGGGCATGTAATCAGTAGGGCCTGTGGTTGAGTAGGGCGTGTAATCAGTAGGGCCTGAGGGTGAGTAGGGCGTGTAATCAGTAGGGCCTGAGGGTGAGTAGGGCATGTAATCAGTAGGGCCTGTGGTTGAGTAGGGCATGTAATCAGTAGGGCCTGAGGTTGAGTAGGGCGTGTAATCAGTAGGGCCTGAGGTTGAGTAGGGCGTGTAATCAGTAGGGCCTGAGGTTGAGTAGGGCGTGTAATCAGTAGGGCCTGAGGTTGAGTAGGGCGTGTAATCAGTAGGGCCTGAGGTTGAGTAGGGCGTGTAATCAGTAGGGCCTGAGGTTGAGTAGGGCGTGTAATCAGTAGGGCCTGAGGTTGAGTAGGGCGTGTAATCAGTAGGGCCTGAGGTTGAGTAGGGTGTGTAATCAGTAGGGCCTGAGGTTGAGTAGGGTGTGTAATCAGTAGGGCCTGAGGTTGAGTAGGGCATGTAATCAGTAGGGCCTGAGGTTGAGTAGGGCGTGTAATCAGTAGGGCCTGAGGTTGAGTAGGGTGTGTAATCAGTAGGGCCTGAGGTTGAGTAGGGTGTGTAATCAGTAGGGCCTGAGGTTGAGTAGGGCATGTAATCAGTAGGGCCTGAGGTTGAGTAGGGCATGTAATCAGTAGGGCCTGAGGTTGAGTAGGGCATGTAATCAGTAGGGCCTGTGGTTGAGTAGGGCATGTAATCAGTAGGGCCTGAGGTTGAGTAGGGCATGTAATCAGTAGGGCCTGTGGTTGAGTAGGGCATGTAATCAGTAGGGCCTGAGGGTGAGTAGGGCATGTAATCAGTAGGGCCTGAGGGTGAGTAGGGCGTATAATCAGTAGGGCCTGAGGGTGAGTAGGGCATGTAATCAGTAGGGCCTGAGGTTGAGTAGGGCATGTAATCAGTAGGGCCTGAGGTTGAGTAGGGCATGTAATCAGTAGGGCCTGAGGGTGAGTAGGGCGTGTAATCAGTAGGGCCTGTGGTCGTTCTATTGATCGTTCTATTGATCGTTCTATTGATCGTTCTATTGGTTGTGCCGGGGAGTTATTTATTCCCTTTCTCATGATCCATTTCCTCCTCTGGGGTATATCCCTTGTCTTTAGGGATGCACCCCAGAAAATATTAGCGGTTATCCCATGTCTTGTGGGTAACTTTTAGAACCCATCTTGGCCCTGTTTGGTCCTCCAACTCCCCTTACATAGGGAGTGAAAATGAAGGAAATGAATCACAAAAAACTACATATGTTACAACCTGTAGATTCTATTTAGTTTGTGCAGAAGACTCTCATTTATACCCAATTATATGGGTAGAATTCTCATGGCATTCTCATGGAATTCTCATTATTATTTGTATAAAATCAACGGATAGAAAATAAATTGTATGTATTACAAACAACATTATCATTTATTCCTACGGTGAGGATCAAAGTGATATGTGGGTGAGATATTGAGTGACTGGAATTAACATGAGCATTGGACAAATATTAATAGTTATGTATAGGCCCATATGTAGCCACTGTAGGCTATACATCTGCTTCTTTTATCCAGAATGACATACAGTAGGCATGCATGAATGAGATCATATCAAAATACTCTCTATATTCTCCTGTATACTCTTTCACGCAGGATCTATCAATGAATCATTCTACTTTGTGTATGTTTGTATTGTACGCTACGTACGACACAGTTTGTGGGCAAGCTATCTTGAAAGACCAATACAATATATGTGGTCTTAAATAGGACACATGGACATGTTGGAAATAAAGTAAAGTGCAAAATAAGTATATTGCCTCAACTTTAATATGCAAAATCGACAATACACTTTACAGTGCACTACTCCAAGATTATTTAAGATTCAAACCTCTGAAAGAATCCGCAATCTGCCCAGTGGTGAGCACATTACGTACAGTAGTCATACATGGCTGTAGCATGTTGTTAGACGTACAGTAGTCATACATGACTGTAGCATGTTGTTAGACGTACAGTAGTCATACATGGCTGTAGCATGTTGTTAGACGTACAGTAGTCATACAGGGCTGTAGCATGTTGTTAGACGTACAGTAGTCATACAGGGCTGTAGCATGTTGTTAGACGTACAGTAGTTATACAGGGCTGTAGCATGTTGTTAGACGTACAGTAGTTACACATGGCTGTAGCATGTTGTTAGACGTACAGTAGTTATACATGGCTGTAGCATGTTGTTAGACGTAAAGTAGTTATACATGGCTGTAGCATGTTGTTAGACGTACAGTAGTTATACAGGGCTGTAGCATGTTGTTAGACGTACAGTAGTTATACATGGCTGTAGCATGTTGTTAGACGTACAGTAGTTATACAGGGCTGTAGCATGTTGTTAGATGTACAGTAGTTATACATGGCTGTAGCATGTTGTTAGACGTACAGTAGTTATACATGGCTGTAGCATGTTGTTAGACGTACAGTAGTTATACAGGGCTGTAGCCTGTTGTTAGACGTACAGTAGTTATACATGGCTGTAGCATGTTGTTAGACGTACAGTAGTTATACATGGCTGTAGCATGTTGTTAGACGTACAGTAGTTATACATGGCTGTAGCATGTTGTTAGACGTACAGTAGTTATACATGGCTGTAGCATGTTGTCGGAGATCTGCACTGATGCCTTGATGGACAGCATTACAGCTGATCAAATTAATTTCCTGTCTTTTGAGGCTTTCAGCAAATGCAAACATTTC
>NC_083762.1:452336-467336 GCF_963514075.1 Conger conger | reverse complement strand
ACTCCAGACCAATCAGCTCAGCAGAAACACATGCTGTATAAACTCCAGACCAATCAGCTCAGCAGAAACATGCTGTATAAACTCCAGACCAATCAGCTCAGCAGAAACACGCTGTATAAACTCCAGACCAATCAGCTCAGCAGAAACACATGCTGTATAAACTCCAGACCAATCAGCTCAGCAGAAACACACGCTGTATAAACTCCAGACCAATCAGCTCAGCAGAAACACACGCTGTATAAACTCCAGACCAATCAGCTCAGCAGAAACACGCTGTATAAACTCCAGACCAATCAGCTCAGCAGAAACACGCTGTATAAACTCCAGACCAATCAGCTCAGCAGAAACACACGCTGTATAAACTCCAGACCAATCAAACATTGTATTTGCTGTTGGATTTTGGGGCTGAGGTGGTCTCCCCCTGGTGTGAGACTAAAAGGAGCTCTGTAATTGAAATAGTTTGAAATAAAAAACTCAACAGAGTAGTATCTCCTTTTAAAAAAGGAATATCTGGTGTATTTGATGTGGAAGAGTTATTTTGGGTTTTAAGAGGAAACTTGAAAATGAAGAAATAAATGTATTGGATGGAAACTGACTACAAAAGAAAGCTCTTTTGATATCCTGGGTAATACAGAATGTTGTGTTGACGTTGTTGTGACATTACGGCGGTGTTGACAGAATGTAAAGCCCAAGGTGGCTCAGATTCTGTGACACGGTGTCACTAATATGGCAGGCAGAAGCGGGCGGTGAAAACTGCTGCCTAGCGACGGCCTAGCGACTGCCTAGCGACGGCCTAGCGACGCACAGGGGAAGACTGGAATATTCAGAGAAGTGACAAGCTCTAAAAGCCTTTCTTTCATGGCATACAGATTTTTATTGAAAAGCTACTTGTGTACGCCGCACACATTGATACTAATAAACTAAAATGAGAGTAGCTAGCTCTTAAAGTCATATACTGTAATCATCTTGAATAAATGTGTGATGCTTGCCTTGTTAACCATGATGTCATTCTATGTTTGATGCTTAGATGTTTAAGTGAAAATATCCATCATGGCTTTGAGAGCAATTAGCTAAGTGCTAAGTTGTTGTGATAATACAATGCTAAAATATCAATTAATAATGCAAGATGCAATAATGTAAAATATACTGCAGTGCTGTTCTCATAGCTGATATGAATGTAGGGCCAGCCTGTAGCCTAGTGACAAAGTTACATTAACCTTTAACCCTGCATTGCTCCAGGGGGATTGGCCCCTGCTTAGTCTAATCAACTGTAAGTCACTCTGGATAAGTGTCAGGTACCGTAATGTAGTATAGCTGTTGGAATATGCAGCTCTGATCCCCGGAGAGATTTCCTGTTTCTTTTGGGTTTCATGTGAGTCAAAGCACCGCTTCTTTGCTTCTTCTTCTGTGGTGAATGATGTGGGCTGGCTGACCTCCTGAGGTGAATGGGTTTCTGGGGAAAGCTTTTTCAGAACAGAAACGTTACACAGGAAGTCTCCAGAGGCTCACAGAGGTGGGCTGCAATAGTCCCCAATGAGCTGTCAGTCAACACATCCTGTCTGAGGGAGCATGGGATTCTGGGATAGCGGTCATAGCTCATTCTGTTCTGTCTGGTGAAGGTTAAGGTTATGCGATGAGGGTGACATCAGGGTTCATCGTTGATCATGTGACATCAGGGTTTAGACACACACACACATCACTGTGATCGTTGATCATGGCGTTACCCAGGCCTGCTTCCATCAGCGCTCATCACTGTGTGTGTGTGTGTGTGTGTGTGTGTGAGTGTGTGTGTGTGCGTGTGTGTGTGTGTGTGTGTGTGAGTGTGTGTATATATGTGTGAGTGTGTGTGTGTGCGTGTGTGTGTGTGTGTGTGTGTGTCTGTGTCTGTGTCTGTGTGTGTGTGTGTGTGTGTGTGAGTGTGCGTGTGTGAGTGTGTGTGTGTGTGTGTGTGAGTGTGTGTATATATGTGTGTCTATATGTGTGTGAGTGTGTGCGTGTGTGTGTGTGTTTGAGTGTGCGTGTGTGAGTGTGTGCGTATGTGTGTCTATATGTGTGCGTGTGTGTGAGTGTGTGTGTGTGTGTGAGTGTGCGTGTGTGAGTGTGTGTGTGTGCGTGTGTGAGTGTGCGTGTGTGAGTGTGTGTGTGCGTGTGTGCGTGTGTGTGTGTGTGTGTGCGTGTGTGTGTGCGTGTGTGTGTGTGTGAGTGTGTGTGTGTGTGTGTGTGCGTGTATGTGTGTGTGAGTGTGTGTGTGTGTGTGTGTGTGTGTGTGTGTGTGAGTGTGTGTGTGTGCGTGTGTGTGTGTGTGTGCGTGTGTGTGTGTGTGAGTGTGTGTGTGTGTGTGTGTGTGCGTGTGTGTGTGTGTGAGTGTGTGTGTGTGTGTGCGTGTGTGTGTGCGTGAGTGTGTGTGCGTGTGTGTGTGTGTGTGTGAGTGTGCGTGTGTGTGTCTATATGTGTGTGCGTGTGTGTGAGTGTGTGTATATATGTGTGTGTGGCAGGCACACTGGATCTGATATGAATATGATATGAATATCCTGTGCGCGTCACATGACCATGTAAATGACACTAATATCATTTCAGCTGGTTTCCATGGAGATCCATCATACTGGATGTATGAAAGTCTGGGGCCCAGGGTTAAATGGGAACTTTGACCCCGCCCACTAATCACAAATGAAACACCTGCCTCCCGAGGCCTGCTGGGATAGCGTGAGAAAGGCGCCTGCCCTCTGGAGCGGGGGCGGAGCCTGCGATTAGCACGCAGGTGAGCGCTGAGATTGATTTGATCTCGCCCGTAATTGAATTTTCACCGGAATGAAAGGATATGCTCCCTGCTCTGCATCTGAGCACCGCAGAGGGCACTGCAGCGGGCACCTCTGTCTCTGTGAAGGACCCCTCCACCCACCTCTCTGCTGCAGCGGGCACTGCAGCGGGCAGCTCTGTCTCTGTGAGGGACCCCTCCACCCACCTCTCTGCTGCAGCGGGCACTGCAGCGGGCAGCTCTGTCTCTGTGAAGGACCCCTCCACCCACCTCTCTGCTGCAGCGGGCACTGCAGCGGGCAGCTCTGTCTCTGTGAAGGACCCCTCCACCCACCTCTCTGCTGCAGCGGGCACTGCAGCGGGCACCTCTGTCTCTGTGAAGGACCCCTCCACCCACCTCTCTGCTGGAGCGGGCACTGCAGCGGGCAGCTCTGTCTCTGTGAAGGACCCCTCCACCCACCTCTCTGCTGGAGCGGGCACTGCAGCGGGCACCTCTGTCTCTGTGAAGGACCCCTCCACCCACCTCTCTGCTGCAGCGGGCACTGCAGCGGGCACCTCTGTCTCTGTGAAGGACCCCTCCACCCACCTCTCTGCTGGAGCGGGCACTGCAGCGGGCACCTCTGTCTCTGTGAAGGACCCCTCCATCTCTCTGACATCACACCTCCACGCTGCTGTAAGCGCAGGTGGTCATGGAGACATGTTTAAGAAATCGTGGTTTTACAGGAGCGGGGTAAACAGAGGGAGGGTGTATCCATTCTACACCACCTCTCCTCTGTGGGTCTCTCTCTCTCTCCTCCTCCTCCTTTACTTCTCCTTGTGACCCCCCCCCTGCACAGACCCCACTGCTGGCGTTGTATTTATGAGGACATGAGATTCCTGGCCAGAGTCAGGAGAAGGATAAATCATCCCTCTCTTCCTCTCTCTCTCCGTACCTGTGCGCAGTCAGGCCTGCACTCCTCCGTCTGTTCCTTCTCTTCTTCTCCTGTTCCTCTGACTCATATTAATTATCTGATCACAGTGCCAGGGTCCACTTTCTCTCTCCCTCCCTCTCTATCTCTGTCTCTCTCTCTGTCTCTCTCTGTGTCTCTCTCTCTCTCTCTCTCTCTCTCCCTCTCTCTCTCTCTCTCTCTTTCTCTTTTCTCTGAGTCCTCATGTGAATCACATGTTAGAGCTCTTTCAAAATGTGCCCCCTCGGTATCTGCCCCTCGGTGCCCTCATCCACAGTCTATCTGCCCTGGTGCCCTCATCCACAGTCTATCTGCCCCTCGGTGCCCTCATCCACAGTCTATCTGCCCCTCGGTGCCCTCATCCACAGTCTATCTGCCCTGGTGCCCTCATCCACAGTCTATCTGCCCTGGTGCCCTCATCCACAGTCTATCTGCCCCTCGGTGCCCTCATCCACAGTCTATCTGCCCTGGTGCCCTCATCCACAGTCTATCTGCCCTGGTGCCCTCATCCACAGTCTATCTGCCCTGGTGCCCTCATCCACAGTCTATCTGCCCTGGTGCCCTCATCCACAGTCTATCTGCAGGTGAGCAGGTGAGCAGGAGGTGGGTATTGGTGGAGCGTAGGGTGTGGGTTGGTTGGTATGGGGTCAGGAGGTTTGTAAGATAAGAGGGTGCAAGATTATGTTGGGCTTTGAAAACAAGTAGAATGATTTTGAATTGAATACGGTATTGCACAGGGAGCCAGTGTAGTTGATGGAGGATGGGAGTGATGTGTTGCCAGGGCCTAGTGCGGGTGAGAACTCCTGCAGCGGAATTTTGAATGTATTGGAGTCTGTTTAATCTCTTTGCTGGGATACCAAAGAGAAGGGCGTTACAGTAATCAAGTCTGGAGGTTATGAACGCATGGATGAGAGTCTCAGCAGCGGTGGGGTTAAGTGAGGGGCGGAGTTTGGAAATGTTTTTGAGGTGGAAAAAAGCTGTTTTGGTGATGTTTTTTATGTGAGTGTCAAATGAGAGGGTAGAATCAATAATGACACCAAGGTTTTTAACTTCAGAGGTAGTGGTAGTGAAATCGCCGGGGATGGATAGATGTGATAGTTTGAGTTTTTTCAATACAGCTGGTGTGGCAATGAGTATGGCTTCTGTTTTGTCATGGTTAAGTTTGAGAAAATTCTGTGTCATCCAGGTGCTAATGGCATTGAGGCAGGTGACCAGATTAGAGGGAGGGGGTGTGTGGGAGGGCTTAGTGTGAATATAAATCTGTGTCATCAGCATAGCAGTGAAAGTTTAAACCATACTGACGTAAGATGTCACCAAGGGGGAGGATGTAAATGACAAAGAGCAGGAGACCTAGGACAGAACCCTGGGGAACACCATGTGAGAGGGGTGAACTGTGGGACCTGAAATTACCTATGGAGACAAACTGTTCCCTCGCTGTGAGATATGACCTAAACCAGGAGAGTGGAGTGCCAGTGATACCCAAGAGTGTTTCCAACCGGGTGAGCAGTGTGTTGTGACAGACCGTGTCGAAGGCAGCAGTGAGGTCCAGCAACAGGAGAGTTAGTCTGGTTAGTTAGTCTGGTTAGTTAGTCTGGTTAGTTAGTCTGGTGAGTTAGTCTGGTTAGTTAGTCTGGTTAGTTAGTCTGGTGAGTTAGTCTGGTTAGTCAGTCTGGTTAGTCAGTCTGGTTAGTTAGTCTGGTTAGTTAGTCTGGTGAGTTAGTCTGGTTAGTTAGTCTGGTTAGTTAGTCTGGTGAGTTAGTCTGGTTAGTCAGTCTGGTTAGTCAGTCTGGTGAGTTAGTCTGGTTAGTTAGTCTGGTTAGTTAGTCTGGTTAGTCAGTCTGGTGAGTTAGTCTGGTTAGTTAGTCTGGTTAGTTAGTCTGGTGAGTTAGTCTGGTTAGTCAGTCTGGTGAGTTAGTCTGGTTAGTTAGTCTGGTTAGTTAGTCTATTCTTCATGGTTATGGGCCATATTGTAGCTGAGGTGGGATTTAATATGATTCATTAATCTTATTTTTCCACATTGTTTAAAATAGGGCAGGGGGCTGGGCCCAAACTGGGGGTTTATTACCCTTTAATGTGGCAGTGTAAGGACATTGGGTCAGACCCTTTAATGTGGCAGTGTAAGGACATTGGGTCAGACCCTTTAATGTGGCAGTGTAAGGACATTGGGTCAGACCCTTTAATGTGGCAGTGTAAGGACATTGGGTCAGACCCTTTAATGTGGCAGTATAAGGACATTGGGTCAGACCCTTTAATGTGGATGGTGTAAGGACATTGGGTCAAACCCTTTAATGTGGATGGTATAAGGACATTGGGTCAAACCCTTTAATGTGGATGGTGTAAGGACATTGGGTCAAACCCTTTAATGTGGATGGTGTAAGGACATTGGGTCAGACCCTTTAATGTGGATGGTATAAGGACATTGGGTCAGACCCTTTAATGTGGATGGTGTAAGGACATTGGGTCAGACCCTTTAATGTGGCAGTGTAAGGACATTGGGTCAGACCCTTTAATGTGGCAGTGTAAGGACATTGGGTCAGACCCTTTAATGTGGATGGTATAAGGACATTGGGTCAGACCCTTTAATGTGGATGGTATAAGGACATTGGGTCAGACCCTTTAATGTGGATGGTGTAAGGACATTGGGTCAGACCCTTTAATGTGGCAGTGTAAGGACATTGGGTCAGACCCTTTAATGTGGCAGTGTAAGGACATTGGGTCAGACCCTTTAATGTGGATGGTATAAGGACATTGGGTCAGACCCTTTAATGTGGATGGTATAAGGACATTGGGTCAGACCCTTTAATGTGGCAGTGTAAGGACATTGGGTCAGACCCTTTAATGTGGACAGTATAAGGACATTGGGTCAGACCCTTTAATGTGGATGGTATAAGGACATTGGGTCAGACCCTTTAATGTGGCAGTGTAAGGACATTGGGTCAAACCCTTTAATGTGGACAGTATAAGGACATTGGGTCAGACCCTTTAATGTGGCAGTGTAAGGACATTGGGTCAAACCCTTTAATGTGGATGGTATAAGGACATTGGGTCAGACCCTTTAATGTGGATGGTATAAGGACATTGGGTCAGACCCTTTAATGTGGATGGTATAAGGACATTGGGTCAGACCCTTTAATGTGGATGGTATAAGGACATTGGGTCAGACCCTTTAATGTGGCAGTGTAAGGACATTGGGTCAGACCCTTTAATGTGGACAGTATAAGGACATTGGGTCAGACCCTTTAATGTGGATGGTATAAGGACATTGGGTCAGACCCTTTAATGTGGCAGTGTAAGGACATTGGGTCAAACCCTTTAATGTGGACAGTATAAGGACATTGGGTCAGACCCTTTAATGTGGATGGTGTAAGGACATTGGGTCAGGAAGCTCAATCTCAGGTCCAGCTCTTAAACGGCATATTTTAGATTTCAACAAAAATATTAATCACTACAAATGCAAGATGAGGATTATGGTTGAAATAAAAACTCAGATTATACATGATTATTAATTAGTGTTTTCATATCTAATCAGCAGAATAATATAATTAACTATTTGATTTGCTTTGAGCAGAATAAACAGAAACTGGAAGAGAATGAGTAGAAAGCTGAACAGAAACTAGAAGAAGAAACTGAACAGAAACCCAAACACAAGCCAACAGAATGAAAAGAAACCTGAATCCTGAACAGAAATGAGAACAGAACCCAGAACAGAAATGAGAACAGAATCCAGAACAGAAATGAGAACTGAACCCAGAACAGAAATATGAACAGTGCTTTACTGTCACAGCATCTATTGAAGTCTCAGAATGAACACAAATGAAAAAAATATAAATCAGGTCAGGGCTTGGAGCTCTAAATCCTCGCCTTTCCAGACCTGCTGCAGGAAGAGATGGGCTTACTGCACACAGCTCATCCTGTCTGTGGTTCTGTCTGTGGTTCTGTCTGTGGTCCTGTCTGTGGTTCTGTCTGTGGTCCTGTCTGTGGTCCTGTCTGTGGTTCTGTCTGTGGTCCTGTCTGTGGTTCTGTCTGTGGTCCTGTCTGTGGTCCTGTCTGTGATCCTGTCTGTGGTTCTGTCTGTGGTCCTGTCTGTGGTCCTGTCTGTGGTCCTGTCTGTGGTTCTGTCTGTGGTCCTGTCTGTGGTTCTGTCTGTGGTCCTGTCTGTGGTTCTGTCTGTGGTCCTGTCTGTGGTCCTGTCTGTGGTCCTGTCTGTGGTCCTGTCTGTGATCTTGCCAACATGAACCAGATGAGCTCATCATAAAACACCTACAGGCATCTGAAAAACACACACAGTAAATACACACATACACACTCATGCACACAGACGCATACACACTCATGCACACAGACACATACAAACTCATGTACACAGACACATACACACTCATGCACATAGACACATACACACTCATGTACACAGACACATACAAACTCATGCACACAGATGCATACACACTCATGCACACAGACACATACACACTCATGCACACAGACACATACACACTCATGCACACAGACACATACACACTCATGCACACAGACACATACACACTCATGCACACAGACACATACACACTCATGCACACAGACACATACACACTCATGCACACAGACACATACACACTCATGCACACAGACACATACACACTCATGCACACAGACACATACACACTCATGCACACAGACACATACACACTCATGCACACAGACACATACACACTCATGCACACAGATGCATACACACTCATGCACACAGACACATACACACTCATGCAAACAGATGCATACACCTGGGGGTGTCTCAGCACGGGGGGGGGGGGGGGTCTCAGCGGTCCTGGTGAGAATATTAACTCCCATCAGCCAGGAGAGCACGATTAACCGCAGCACCAATTAGTGCAGCACTCCTGCTGAGAGGTTAATCGAACCGTAATCACGTCTCAACAAATCATTAGAAACGCTTTCCACAGATGGCGCAGTGAGGAAACAGAGATACACAAACAGACAGATACACAGACACACAGATACACAGACAGATACACAGACACACAGACACTCAGACACTCAGACAGGCAGACAGATACACAGACACACAGACAGACAGACAGGCACACAGACTCTTTATAAAGAATCACACTTTCTTGACGTGCTGTTTAAATAAAGGAGGGGAGAAAAATTTGTTTTCTTGTTAACTTAGTCATCAATTATATGTGTATGTGTGTGTGTGTGCGTGTGCATGTGAGAAATATTAATAGCAAGCTTTCATTACACTTTTTTCCTAGTAAACTCAGTTTCCATGGCAATTTTCACAGCTTACTGTATATTTACATGTGAGCCATGTGTGCAGACAGATGTTTACCGATACTGCTCAGTTTAAGAGCCAGTGTTTTTGCTGCTCTGACAATACTGGGGGGGGGTGTCTTAATGACCTTCCCCAGGCCAGAATCATACTTACCGCTGCTATCTCCACAGTGTCTTTGGAGCTACATGATTATATGAGTATATGAGTGTTCATCTCGAGGTTAGGGTTAGGGTAACGCACAGGGTTATTGATGGTTAGGGTTAGGGTTAGGGTTAAGGTTAGGGTCGGGGTCGGGGTCAGGGTTATTGTTGGGGGTGCAGTTGGGTCACTCTGGCTCCCGGGGGTGTGTGTTTTAGGGGTGCAGTTGGGTCACTCATCCCCTGTAGTAACACAGGAGCTGAGGGTTTCAGGACTGAGAGGGTTTTGATTTTATATCTCTGCGCAGCATCCAGCAGGAAGCCTCTCCATCAGTGTGGAGTGGAGTCAGAGCACAGGATGAGCAGATACAGACACAATGAGGAGTCAGAGCACAGGATGAGCAGATACAGACACAATGAGGAGTCAGAGCACAGGATGAGCAGATACAGACACAATGAGGAGTCAGAGCACAGGATGAGCAGATACAGACACAATGTGGAGTCAGAGCACAGGATGAGCAGATACAGACACGCTGTGGAGTCAGAGCACAGGATGAGCAGATACAGACACAATGAGGAGTCAGAGCACAGGATGAGCAGATACAGACACAATGAGGAGTCAGAGCACAGGATGAGCAGATACAGACACGCTGTGGAGTCAGAGCACAGGATGAGCAGATACAGACACGCTGTGGAGTCAGAGCACAGGATGAGCAGATACAGACACAATGAGGAGTCAGAGCACAGGATGAGCAGATACAGACACGCTGTGGAGTCAGAGCACAGGATGAGCAGATACAGACACGCTGTGGAGTCAGAGCACAGGATGAGCAGATACAGACACGCTGTGGAGTCAGAGCACAGGATGAGCAGATACAGACACAATGAGGAGTCAGAGAGCAGGATGAGCAGATACAGACACGCTGTGGAGTCAGAGCACAGGATGAGCAGATACAGACACAATGAGGAGTCAGAGAGCAGGATGAGCAGATACAGACACAATGAGGAGTCAGAGCACAGTATATACAGTAATAACGAGTATATACAGTATTTAAGAGTATCATTCAGATTTATTCCCCCCGCCTGCCCAGAGATGAATCCACTTTGTGCTGATGACATTATCTGACCTTAAAGACGCGCTGATGATATTGCTCTTTGACCACCTTTATGCACAGACTGAAAACTCACCTCTTCAGACTACCTGTCCCTCACTGCTATAATTAGCCAAGTGAGCTATGTGTATGATGTTGGTGAGCAATATTTTTGCCCTCAACAGCACCCTGGGGGTAGAAGGGTAATCATGTATTGTAATCTCATGCCAATAATGAAAAGGAGAGCAGCCTTGTATACTATAGGTTATAACTGCACTTTTCTATAATTATTTTAGTATTCGGGGTATTCTAGCTGCCAACTGTTGTATGCTTGGAAAGTTGATGTATTCTTCAAGGGTTAAAGTTTATCTATGTCTAGGACGTGGAACTGTACTTTCCGCTAGTGTCTTCAATGCACTGGTTCTGATTTGCACTTTATTGTACATCGCTGTGGATAAGAGCGTCTACTAAATGACTGTAATGTAATGTCATGTAATGTGTGTTTCTGTGTGTGTGTGTGTTCATATATGTGTGTTCCTGTGTGTGTGTGTGACCATGTTTGTACGTTTGTGTGTGTGTGAGTGAGTGTGTGTGTGTGTGTCTGTGTGTGTGTGTGCTTGCGTGTGTGTGTGTGTTCATGTACATGTGTTCCTGAGTGTGTGTTTCTGTTTGCAATATGTGTGTTCATGTGTGTTTCTGTGTATGTATTCATATATGTGTGTTTCTGTGTGTGTTCATATATGTGTGTTCCTGTGAGTGTGTGTGTGTGCACGCAAATCTGTTTGTGTTTGCTATTGGTTGTGTGAGTTATTCTTTACAAAGTAAAAAAGGCTGATTTAGCAGAAAACACAGTTCTTATTCGTTCATATTACAATAAATCAAATACAGTACATATCACCTAAATCTCTGGATTATCCGGCCATTTTAAATTCACTTTTGCCCTGAAATGCAATTTTTGCAACAGCGTAGTATCATCCATGTCCTTTGGTATTTCAACGAGACAAAATTAAATTAATTTATGAGGCAGTGGAAATTGGACCCACAGGGGTTAAGGCTTGTCACGGCAGATTAATCTGTGTTCACAGAATAACCCTGCTATTCCGGGAGCAAATCATTACATACAAAAATACATTTTTGTTTTATGGGAAAATGTTGTTTCTTGTTATTTAGCAACATGTGCAGTTTGTTATGTAGATAGCTGTGCAGTTTGTTATGTAGATATCTGTGCAGTTTGTTATTTAGATATCTGTGCAGTGTGTTATTTAGATATCTGTGCAGTGTGTTATGTAGATATCTGTGCTGTGTGTTATGTAGATATATGTGCAGTGTGTTATGTAGATATCTGTGCAGTGTGTTATGTAGATATCTGTGCAGTGTGTTATGTAGATAGCTGTGCAGTGTGTTATTTAGATATCTGTGCAGTGTGTTATTTTGATATCTGTGCAGTATGTTATGTAGATATCTGTGCAGTGTGTTATGTAGATATCTGTGCTGTGTGTTATGTAGATATCTGTGCAGTGTGTTATGTAGATATCTGTGCAGTGTGTTATGTAGATAGCTGTGCCGTTTGTTATGTAGATATCTGTGCAGTTTGTTATTTAGATATCTGTGCTGTGTGTTATTTATTTGGGGGCAGCTGTCTGTACTGTTATTTTAAGAATGGTGCTTTCACTGGGACCCACACTCACAACACGTGGAGAGAAAGGAACACAATCTCAGAGAGAAAGGAACACAATCTCAGAGAGAAAGCAACACAATCTCAGAGAGAAAGGAACACAATCTCAGAGAGAAGGGAACATAATCTCTGAGAGAAAGGAACACAATCTCTGAGAGAAGGGAACATAATCTCTGAGAGAAAGGAACACAATCTCTGAGAGAAAGGAACACAATCTCTGCCGTGAATCAGCAGACGGCCCAGCAGGAGCTGCTGGATCGATACGGTCTCAGCTCTGTCTTAGAAAGGCCAAGATCCCTCTCCCCACTTCCCCCGTGAATAACAATCACAGAAGTTTGTGTTTCAGTGAGACTATTACCATCCAGTGATCTGTTATGACAGCGTTCCCGCAACGTGTACCGTTATTTACAGGAGACATAATGATGAGCCGACGCGCTGACAGAATGATCACTAGTTTGTGAACCCAGGGTAGTCAAACTAATATGTGTGTTTTCATTTAGTGGTGCCAGAGGATTGATCAGACATTCATCCACAGGTAAATAAATACACCTTTCTCTCTCTCTCTCTCTCTCTCTCTATCTCTCTCTCTCTCTCTCTCTCTCTCTTTCTCTCTCTATCTCTATCTCTCTCTTATGCTGCTCATTCGTTTTGCATGGGGTCATTGGGTTGTACTTGTGCTAAGGCATATCGCTGGCCTCCAAATGCTCATCTATACCTGTAGGTTTCTTATTTTCCATCTGTCCATATATTTATTAATCACAAAATACTATCCTTTAAATGAAAGTTAGTGGTTTTGAAACGGGTGAGGTATTGAGGTTCAACATTTGCAGTTTAGAATGGAAGTGCCGACCAACGCAAACAGATAGTGAGCTCCCACTGTAATCTACTTACTGACTTCACCCACAAGGGCAAAACAAGAACGCACTGTGTGCTTATTGAATTAACGGCGATCTCCAACCATTATCGGAGCGCCTGGTCGATTTTCTGCTCGATCCCACTGCATTAAGGGGAACAGCAAATTACCCCTCTCCCCCCCAAACCTCCTCTTTTGACTGAAGACAAGAAATAAACAGCTTTTAATTTTGAGAGGAATGTAGAGGATGGGATGTGTCTGTGTTTGGGACAAACTCCCTGCAGTCAGCACTTTCACTACAGAGTTTGCAGAGCAGTCTTCCTTTCTCTGTCCTGTCTTCTCTTCCTCTTCTTCTCCCCCCTCTCTCTCTCTCTCTCTCTCTCTCTCCATGACATCACGCTGTGTTTGCGATCGCAGTGTGTGGGAGATCATTGTGTGTTTGAGAATGCATTGTATTTGAGATCTCTGTGTAGTAGTAATAGTATTAGTTATTTATTTCGGTCCTTATTAACATTTTTTACAGAATGAATGCACACAGAAATAATGAATAAAAATATTGACTGAATAGGTGTAGGCTGAAGCTTTAGCTTATTACACCCTTTTTACATATTCTAATATTCAACCCTTTCACTGCACACACACACACACACACGGACACACATATTCACATGTTCAACCCTTTCTATACGAGGTTTAGGCTATACAAAAACAAATCATAATAGAAACAAAGTGTACTACACATTTTTAATTCCTTGTCACAAATTTTCCACAAGTTGACCCCTTTCACAGATAAACATCTATTATTTATATTTGTCTTTACCCTTGTTGTTTTTTTAACATACCTACTCCCTTAAATTCATACTGGCTCTCTCTCATTTCAAACAGCCTCTGAATACAGTTAGGAAGCATATTATTCTGTGCTTTGTACATTATCTGTGCAGTTTTAAGAGCAACTAGATCACAATATTTTAAAGCATAAGAGCAATTTGTTGGTTGGTTCATAATTATCTGCTCGATTTACAATTCTTATAGCTCTGTTCTATAGCACGAAAACAGGATTGGTACTGGTCTTGTATGTGTGTGAGATCTCTGTGTGTTTGAGATCACAATGTGTTTGAGATCTCTGTGTGTTTGAGATCTCAGTGTGTGTGAGATCACGGTGTGTGTGAGATCTCAATGTGTGTGAGATCTCGGTGTGTGTGAGATCTCAGTGTGTGTGAGATCACGGTATGTGAGATTGCTGTATGCATTAGATCGCAATGTGAGAGATTGTGTGTGTGAGATCACTGTGTTTGAGATCTCAGTGTGTGTGTGTGTGTGTGTGTGTGTGTGTGTGTAAAGTGGACTGTGGACTGTGTGTGTAGAGAGGAGAGTGTGTCTGTGAGTGTGTGTGTGTGTGTGTACAGGGTGTGTGTGTAGAGTGGACAGTGTGTTTGTGAGTATGTGTGTGTGTGTAGAGTGGACAGTGTGTTTGTGTGTGTGTGTGTGTGTGTGTGTGTGTGTGTGTGTGGAGTGGAGAGTGTGTCTGTGAGTGTGTGTGTGAGTGTGTGAGTGTGTGTGAGTGTGTGTGTGTGTGGAGTGGAGAGTGTGTCTGTGAGTGTGTGTATGTGTGAGTGTGTGTATGTGTGAGTGTGTGTGAGTGTGTGTGTGTGTGGAGTGGAGAGTGTGTCTGTGAGTGTGTCTGTGAGTGTGTGTATGTGTGAGTGTGTGTGTGTGTGGAGTGGAGAGTGTGTGTGTGAGTGTGTGAGTGTGTGTGAGTGTGTGTGTGTGTGGAGTGGAGAGTGTGTCTGTGAGTGTGTGAGTGTGTGAGTGTGTGTGAGTGTGTGTGAGTGTGTGTGTGTGTGGAGTGGAGAGTGTGTCTGTGAGTGTGTGTGTGAGTGTGTGAGTGTGTGTGAGTGTGTGTGTGTGTGGAGTGGAGAGTGTGTCTGTGAGTGTGTGTATGTGTGTGTGTGTGTGTGTGTAGAATGGAGAGTGTATCCTCCAGGATGTAATAAGAGAAGAGATCTTGATGGATTACGGGCCTCATCCTCGTTGCAGACATTTTGAGAATGATCCATGGCAGGGGCAGCTGTGTCTGTGTGCTCCTGAGAGAGCTGCTTTCAGGGGGATTACAGAGCACAGCAGGGCTCCAGCTCCTGGAGAGATCTTTATGAATATTAATACAGATATGAAATGAGCTGAGACAGCCGTCATTGTGCCGTGTTTCAAGGGACAGTGTTTAATGAACACTGGGGGCAGTGATACCAGTGA
>NC_083762.1:442336-447336 GCF_963514075.1 Conger conger | reverse complement strand
GGGACGGGGAGAGGTGCTGCTTGAAGAGGTGCGTCTTCAGTTTGCACTTGAAGGTGGGGAGAGATTCTACAGTTCTGACCTCAACGGGGAGTTCGTTCCACCACCGTGGAGCCAGAACAGACAGTAGTCGTGAGCATGAGGTGGAGGTTCGGAGAGGGGGAGGTGCCAAGCGGCATGTGGAGGCTGAACGAAGAGGTCTGGCAGGGGTGTAGGGTCTGATGATTTTTTGTAGGTAAGCTGGGGAAGACCCCTTAACTGCTTGGAAGGCTACCAATGTTTTGAATTTGAATACACCATGTCTCTTGGTTCTGTTATCTCTTCTCATGGCTTTTCTTACCACTCTTACGCCGATGACACCCAACTCTTTCTTTCCTTCCCCCCCAATACCCAGGTCTCCACACAGATCTCTGCCTGCTTGGCTGATATCTCTGTGTGGATGACTTCCACCTGAAGCTTAACCCGGCCAAGACTGAGCTTCTCTACATCCCTGCTAAGTCCTCTCCGACAATTGACCTCTCACTGACTGTTGAGGACTTTGTAGTTTCCTCCTCCCATACGGCAAATAATCTTGGGGTAACTCTTGATAACCGCCTCACCTTGGCTCCACAAGTATCCTCCACTGCTAGAACCTGCAGGTTCTTTCTGTACAATATACACCGTATCCGTCATCTCCTGACAGAGAAAGCCACCCAGCTCCTAGTCCAGGCGGGATTACTGCAACTCCTTCCTAGCCGGTCTCCCAGCGTGTGCCATCAAGCCCCTCCAGCTGGTCCAGAATGCTGCAGCCCGCCTGATCACCAGTCAGCCCAGGTCGGCTCATGTCACCCTGCTCCTCATTGGCCTCCACTGGCTTCCTATTGCCGCACGCATCCGATTCAAGGCCCTAGTGTTGGCATTTCAGGCTGCTAAGGGGACTGCCCCACCTTGCATACAATCCCTGATCACTCCCTACTCCCCAGCTAGACCACTCCGGTCTGCCAGCTCTGGTCGCCTTATGGTTCCCTCACTACAAGCACCTGGCGGTCGAGCTGCACGTTCACACCTGTTTTCCGTTCTGGTTCCTCAGCGGTGGAATGACTTGCCTACCACTGTCAGGACAACAGAATCCCTCCCTCTATTTCGACGCAGACTAAAAACACACCTTTTCAAACTGCACCTTAGTCCTCCTCCTGATTTCCCCCCCCTTTCAGATATCCCTATCCCTCTTGTCTAACCCAAAAATAAAAAAATAAATTGTACTTACAATGACTGTATTTTAAACTTTGCACAATTTTAGTAGAATTTAGTATAATTAAATATTTATTTCAGCTTGAGCTATAAAAAATGAATAGAATAGAATGAAAGTTTCAGTTAAATAGCATTATTATTTATTATTTATTCCTCTGACCTGATTGCTTGTTGTAGTGGGAGGAGCCTTTAGTGCTGGCACAGTAACCCTTTAATATGCAGTGGAGTAATAATTGCTTTATAAAGTATTAATAACTGCATTATATGTCATTAAAAATACATAGTTGTAAATGCGTTATTGAAAACTAGGCCAGGGTTGCCAGATTATCAAAATTGTCAAAGGATTCTATGCAATGTTACAGTTCAGCGATAACTCAGGACAGGCAGGAGTATTGGTGCGGACACAACTCTCTTTCGCAAAACAAGACAGAGAGTTTCCAAATCACTTGGAAGCGGAGGTAGTGTGTTTGCTTGCTTGCAAATTCTGGGCAGCATTGTTGCATTACATTACATTACATTACAGGCATTTAGCAGACACTCTTATCCAGAGCGACGTAGAATAAAGTGCAAATCAAGCTCAAGGACAAGTGTGATGAGGACCCTTGAGGAAAGTATGGTTCTGAGTCCGAGCACGATCATATAGATACAACTTTAACCCTTGAAGAGTACATAAGCTTATCAACTAGCATGTCATGGTTGGTGGTTAGAATACCCAAAGTTCTACAATAACTATACATAAGTGTGATTATTATATTATTATATATTATAATCTACCCGTTTTATTATATATTGTATATGATTGAGATGGAATGTGTGGGTGTGTGTGCCATTTAGCTTTATGATCGGCCAATGCAGTGTAATGCACACTGGAAAAGAAGCAAAAGAAAGGAATGGATGTGTTAACTAAGCACATAGGAGAATGGATGTGTTAATTAAGCACACAGGAGAATGGACACGTTAACTACGCATACAGGGAATGGATGTGTTTACTAATCACACAGGAGAATGGATGTGTTTACTAATCACACAGGATTATGGATCTGTTTACTAAGCACTCAGGAGAATGGATGTGTTAAGCACACAGGAGAATGAATGTGTTAAGCACTCAGGATAATGGATGTGTTAAGCACACAGGAGAATGTTCTGGAGCAGTTGAGAAGGGGTGCTCATATTGTAAGGGCGCATTGTGGGTATGTTTACTGATGAAGGTTTGAGTCGGTGTGAAGAGAGAAGCCTTTTAATTACAACATCAATCTGTTGTCGGGTTTACAATTTCATCAAAGACGAGTTTATATCAAATTATTTATTTTTTGGGTGAATGTGTGATTGCTGAGTGTCATAGTATATCTTTAGTAATATCTTGTGTCTACTTTTAATCAAAATATATGGATGCCGCGAAGATTTCAGAGTGAATATTCTTTGCTGAACTTTTCTCAGACATTCCTTGCTTTGCAACATTCAAAGTTGAACAAATTCATCAAAAATCGTATTATTTGATGAACGTATCAATCATTTTGAAGTTTTAATTTGGAACTAAAATATAAATCTCAGTTTGAGCTTTTTGGACATTTATATCATTCGTCTAGAACTAGTGTACACACACACACACACATCTGCAAGCACATACACACACACATACACATACACATACACATACACACACACACGCACACACACACACATACATACACACACATTCACATACACACACACACACACACATACTGCAGAAAAAGCACAAATAAAGGTGAATACTTGCATCCTGGGAGAATGACTAGTGAGCTGCCACCTAAATGACATATTTATTCATTTTTAGTTATGCCTGGCCAATGTGTCACAATGTTATAGCATGCTGGGTCAATGTTATAGCATGCCTAGCATGCCTAGCCAATGTTATAGCATGCCTAGCTAATGTTATAGCATGCCTAACTAATGTTATAGCATGCCTAGCTAATGTTATAGCATGCCTAGCTAATGTTATAGCATACCTAGCTAATGTTATAGCATGCCTAGCTAATGTTATAGCATGCCTAGCCAGTGTGTCGAGCTTCCACCTCCACATGACCCAGTCCTGAAACATTTTGATGAAAAATGCATCTTAAAGACACATTAAGTTTTTTTAGATTGCTCCACTGGGATAGGGTGAATCCCAGTTTGGCTTGTTGACTTAACACAGGCTTCTCATGCTATCTGCTGATTTCACAGTTTAAATTCCAACACATCCAGATCAGCTCAGGTTAACCAGCATTAATGGTGCACAAGGTGACTCTTGGATGGCACTGAAATCTTAAGCGACTGTTGCTAGGGGATTATGTGATAGAGTAACGCAGTGCTGTGGTGTTAGAGGTCAGAGGTCGAAGGTCGCAGGTCAGGGGTCAGGAGAAACGCTGCAGTGGCCCAGTGGCCTCCATTGCTCTTTAATGAATGACAGCACGGCATGGTGGGTAGTGACCGGGGCCAGAAACCCCTGTAGTCACTCTGAGAGTGTTTATTTCAGCTGAACTCACACTGAGAGTGTTTATTTCCGCTGAACTCACTCTGAGAGTGTTTATTTCATCTGCACTCACTCTGAGAGTGTTTATTTCAGCTGAACTCACTCTGAGAGTGTTTATTTCAGCTGAACTCACACTGAGAGTGTTTATTTCATCTGCATTCACTCTGAGAGTGTTTATTTCAGCTGAAATCACTCTGAGAGTGTTTATTTCAGCTGAGCTCAATCGGAGAGTGTCTATTTCAGGAGGGGGCCCCAGGGGGCAGGGATTGGGCCTGTTTTCAGGGCTTTGATTGCTCTGTTAACGCAGGTCTCCACTGAACACCTGAAAACACACCTGGCCCATAACCTGCCCGCTGAGCCCCAGGCCTGCTGGGAGACTTCAGCCCCCTGACGGAGTGAGAGGTACCCTCACCACAGCTCATTCAGGGTAATGAGGAGGGGAATATTCATGAAAAAGGAATTTGTGAATTACTAGAGTGGACACATAATTAGACAGAAGCAGACATATGTTTGGAAAGCAGCACAAATCCTTTATTCCAGGTGAGCATCGCAGGGACTTCATCAGCCTGATGCTTTAGCTGACACATGGCTGTGTGTGGAAGGCCAAGATTCAGTTTAATTATTAAATACTTTGTCCATTGCGTAATCCATCATTATTTCTGTCTATATCGGGAGGAGACAAAGAAAAGTTCTGTCACGCAATCACTGACTCTTCAACTCTCCGATTTACTCTCTGACTGACTCTTCAACTCTCCGATTAAGGCTTTGACTGACTCCTCAACTCTCAGACTCACTCCCTCACTCTCTGATTCACTCTCTCTCTGGTTCACACTCTCATATTCTCTCCACTCACACACACACACACAGATACTTGGTTAATAAAATGTGAGTTCTTGCCTCCAAGTTTCTAAATGCATTTTCATTAAAAACCTAATTGAAACCATTTTGAGATGCATTTTGTACTTATAAGAAAAACATATCTGTCTGAGTCACTGTTTTTGGAATAAGAAGATGAGGAAGTAATATGGCCGTCTGTGATAAATAATGAATGTTAATAATACACATTAGTGCAGGAAATGACTGTAATGATCTCCGCTGGACACCCGTTCATCTTCACGCTAACACATTTAGCTGCAGGAAGCTCATCACAGCCGGGACTGAACTCCACAATTCGGCAATTTTCAATGTGTGTCTCAGACACTAAAAGTGCACATCACCTGCAGCTGCTGTTGACCCAAGAAAACGTGAACCAGTCATCATATATATATATATTTTTATC
>NC_083762.1:417336-437336 GCF_963514075.1 Conger conger | reverse complement strand
TGTGGATCATTTTGGATGTACAGTAAAGGCTCAGCAGGTGATGCCAGAGAAGCACTGCTGTGAATGTTGAAGCTCAGGATGCTTCAGTTCCTCCATCTGTCCATCGCCCACCAGTGCAGCCCAGAGCAGAGCAGGATCTGTATAACAGGCATTCAGCCCTGATGTGCTTCAGCATAGGCGTGCAGAGTGGAGGACGTTCTTTATGGGAAACGTTGGTGGCGTTCTGTGAGGTGGATGTGTTTCCCCGCGCGGTTGGCTGTGTTTCGGAGCACGCTCTGTCTGAGAGGCTGTGAATTACAGATAAGAGAGGTCTGAGCGGGGGGTGTGTTCAGATCTGCAGAGGGGGTCTTTTAAATCGCTCTCCTCTCCCCTCAGTCAGGGCTGCCGGGGCCATTTTGTGGAAATGCCAGCGTCTTTAACTTTAAAATATTCACAGAGCGGCACTATGCATCCCACTGTTCTAAAAGATGTTCGACACACACAACTGATTTCACCTACTGGGCTCAGTCAAATGGTGCGGTTTTGAAGGTTGAAAGAATTTGAAGGATGCAGAGTGTTTTTGGGCTGATTCAAAGGAATCCTTTAATCCATCCTCCGTTATTAAGCGACAGCAGAGGGGGGATGATAATGCTGTGATAAGAAACATAAGCAGCACAAATAACACCATGATCATATCCTCTGATCAGGAACCTCTCTGTTCATTTAAAGTGCCTTTCCTGCCATCCCAGCATCCTCAGCGGTCCGGCACAGATGAACGCTAATGATTTATTAGAGTTAACTATATCTCCCCACACAAACACACACAAGCACACACACACACACACACACACATGTGCACACATGCACGTAATATACATGGTAAACCAGGATAAACTATATCTCAGGTTTCCAATGACCAATTGTCTGGCTGTACAGAGAAAAGATAAGAGGGCCCAGGATGGGGCCTTGCGGTACCCCTCTCATAAGACAGTCAGAGCTCCTACAGGCGCTGAGCACTGGGAGCCGTCTGTGTAAGAGCACGGCTCCACTGCAGCCATCAACGTTGGCCACCGACATCAGCTGTAGGGTCCTCGCACAGGTCACCAAATAACGTAGGGATTTTACTCTCTACGAAACCGGGGCGCCAATTAATGTAGTGTAGCAGTATAACTACAAAAAGTAATCAGTCTCATAAAATTACTGTTATCAGAAATATCTAACCACAAATTTAGTATTTTAATTAATAATTCAAATAACCAATATCAATGATTAAACATACCGATAACCTGAAGGTTGGAAGTTCTTTGAAAGACTGCTTTAAGCTCTCAGCTCTCATGTCTATGTGACACCAAAACAGACACCGGGTTTAATAAAATATATTTATTACAAACGTACAAAGATAGAACAGATATGGGGTTGAACTAAGGGACGTTAGTAGGGTAGGAATATTTGTGTCCCTTGAACAAAGGAAAGGTAAAAGTGGGCGTTGTTAGTGTTAGAGACTACTTGCGTAGTTTACTCTATATATGCGCGAAAGATGGCGAATCAATTCAAGTACATATACGGCTAACAGAATACATTCAAGCAATAAGACAGCAAATATAGATACACAGATTCACAATATCTGCTAAGACAAAACTAAACACTGGCTATGCCTGAATCTTCACTGTCTTACTGAGTCCATACGCATTGATGGATCCAAAAGACATGAGCCGCGATGGTGCTGCGAATGATGTCCGGGAGAGGTGCGCAAAGCTGGGGAGTTCCCGTCTCGATTGCTGAAAAGATGTTCACTGGTCTTTTTTCCGTGTGTAAAAGTCCGTTGCTGTGGTTTGCAGTGGTAAACAGATGTAGCGTTCCGCATACACCAGCTTCCACTCGTAGGCCACTAAGTTATCGCGAGGTAAACTAGGTGTGCCCTTAAGCCTGGTGGTGCGCTGTAGAGAATTCAGCCTCTGTCCGAGTATGGGAGCAGATGAGATGAAGAAACGAGCAGTGCTTCATATGTAATATCTCGATTATTTATGTACATTGAACCACGATATATGCTACATCTAGCAGGCTAACTATCTTCCTAGTTAGCGAGCGATCTATCCGTCTGGCTGTCTCGCAATCTAGATATTTCTTATTTTGCGAGCTAGGGATCTAACTTAAACATATCTACCTATGTCATGCTTATCTACTTCTCTATATGTATTGCCGAATGCTTTGCTGTCCGTTTCACTAACTAGCTAGCGGTACTGATATTAGTCCTCCGAGATGAGCACTAGCTATCTCTATCTCTACCTTAAACTGTAGGGAAATTGGCAATTTATATGTTTCGCTAACTTGCATACACCGGACTAAATAAATGCTTATTGACAGAGTAATGACTAAGCGTATGCCGTTACCAAAAAGACACGCTAGCCAGTTGACGCTACCGTACGCATTAGGGGAATGTATCTTATTGATCGCGTCATAGCAACCAACAGATAAAGCTTGCCAACCAGGCTGTCGACTTGACGCTAACTCATGACGCTAATTTACGCATGAGGGGAACGTAACCGGAAACCGGAAACGATAAGTTTTGAAAGGGGATAGACAGCTCCACCCTATGGATAAAAAAATGAATTGTATAATATAACATACCTCGGATAGCCAAAGAAAAAGAAGAATTAGTTAGTTGTTCACCAATTGTTTTCATGCGAGCTGCGACAAAAGATGATTAAAGATTTCAGATAAGTTGGAAACAGAAACAAATTATAACCGAAATATACAGTATAACTACCTGTTTGGTAACATACATAACCTCGAAAGAAAAGCCGAACTGATATTTTGATTAAAAAAAACTAATCTAGTTACGGAAAGTAGCTAACCAGTTAAGTAGCTTCAATACGCTCTGCGGTGTATCTGAAGCGTGAACAAACTATTTTTTTCCGGTTGATTTAAGGAGGAATAGCACAAGTTTAAATTGTGATTTTATTGACTGAGTTCGATGAGTTCATGGTGTGGATTCAACGACCACGTTTCACCCACGGAAAAACAAGATGGCGAGCCTCCCATGAGAATAACATTGAGCAATGTGTGTGCGATGAGATCAACGGATTTTCACATTGGTAATGTAGTATCCTTGCTCGAACTGAGTTACTGAAGGGAACTGAGAAAATCGAGAGACTGCATAAACAAGTAAAGAAACTGAAAGTGATTTATTGCTTTGTGTGTACAGAATTGATTGAACTGTCTAGTGTTAACAAAGGTAAGATTTATTTTTGGTTAAAAGGTGAATTCATATTACTAAAGGTGTATACTTGAGTTTTGAATAACGTAACAGCAAACTTATTACTAGAAATAAAATAGAAATACAAGTAAAATAGGAATAATAGTTAACGTTTAATTAATGCAAGTATAGGATTCAATTGGATATAAAAATGAATTACCGATAGATAATAATAATTTGTTTGAAATTGAAGCGTTCATTTTCAAGTAGTAACTATCCAGATATTCTGAAAAGGGAAACCTGATCAAACTAAAAAATATTTATTTTCTTTTTGTTTATATGTAAAGGTGTAAAAAAATTATTTCTAGTTTTGTAATACAGAAAACTTGTCATGAATAAGTGTGTCTGTGCTTATTAGCTCCTGCAACCCTAGATCTTCTGATTTGGCCTATGATGCAGAGTGCTGTTTTTTGCAGTGTTGCTGTTATGTTGTCATTAGTGTCAGTGTGACGGTGAGTAGAGGTTCACGCTTCACGCAGGGGTCACAGCAGGCTGTCAGATTTATTGATGACGGTGATGGTTGACATTGATGGCTGCAGTGGAGCCGTGCCGTTAGCGGAACTGCAGCTGCGCTTTCTCCAGCTCTGAGGCCCTGGGCTTAGACTGTAGTTTAATAATTATGTTTTTCATTATAGATATTTCTTAACGGCACCATTCGATTTTTAAGAATGTATTTTTATAGGTAATCTATTGCTGGAAATGTGACAGTGATGTAGAAATGGAGCCATTTTATGCATTTTATGCTGAGTTTTGGGGATGTCTTCTTTACGGGTAAAGATTGGGGTGAGGAGGTGATGGTCCCTCGATACCTACCTCCACCCCTCTGTCCAGTGGACTCCATCTGTCTGTCTCTCTCTCTGCCAGACTGGGATGAAATCTGCAATTTTATTGGCAGATGTTTCTCTTTCCGTTTCATATTTTACAGTGAAATAGAAGGTGTGTGTGTGTGTGTGTGTGTGTGTGAGTGTGTGAGTGTGTGAGTGTGTGAGTGTGTGAGTGTGTGAGTGTGTGAGTGTGTGTGTGTGTGTGTGTGTGTGTGTGAGTGTGTGTGTGTGTGTGAGTGTGTGTGTGAGTGTGAGTGTGAGTGTGAGTGTGTGTGTGTGTGTGTGTGTGTGAGTGTGAGTGTGAGTGTGAGTGTGAGTGTGAGTGTGAGTGTGTGTGTGAGTGTGAGTGTGTGTGTGAGTGTGAGTGTGAGTGTGAGTGTGAGTGTGAGTGTGAGTGTGAGTGTGAGTGTGAGTGTGAGTGTGTGTGTGTGTCTCTCTCTCTCTCTCTCTCTCTCTCTCTCTCTCTCTCTCTCTCTCTCTATAGCACTGTGAGCCTTCCCTCTTTCAGGGGCAGGTCTGCCTGCGCCGCCCAGTCTCTGGCCAAACTGCTCACTGAGCCTGGACGTTTTCAGTCTCGTAAATGTTGTATTTCTGACTTAAGTAATCTGCCAAATCGTATTGTCTTTTTAGGGCCAGGTAACAATTCAGTTTAGTTTGGGTTTGAGTTTTCCAATAGCTGATATAATTTTCTTATAAGTTGATTTAGTTATTAACTGTAATTATATTTACAAGTTGAGCAAGTAACACATTGTCCTTGATACACTGACACATTGTCAGGTCCTGTAATGAGTCTCTGCCCTGTAGCTGTGTCAGGCTCCTGTAATGAGTCTCTGCTCTGTAGCTGTGTCAGGTCCTGTAATGAGTCTCTGCTCTGTAGCTGTGTCAGGTCCTGTAATGAGTCTCTGTGCTGTAGCTGTGTCAGGTCCTGTAATGAGTCTCTGTGCTGTAGCTGTGTCAGGTCCTGTAATGAGTCTCTGCTCTGTAGCTGTGTCAGGCTCCTGTAATGAGTCTCTGTGCTGTAGCTGTGTCAGGTCCTGTAATGAGTCTCTGCTCTGTAGCTGTGTCAGGCTCCTGTAATGAGTCTCTGCTCTGTAGCTGTGTCAGGTCCTGTAATGAGTCTCTGCCCTGTAGCTGTGTCAGGTCCTGTAATGAGTCTCTGCTCTGTAGCTGTGTCAGGTCCTGTAATGAGTCTCTGCTCTGTAGCTGTGTCAGGCTCCTGTAATGAGTCTCTGCTCTGTAGCTGTGTCAGGTCCTGTAATGAGTCTCTGTGCTGTAGCTGTGTCAGGTCCTGTAATGAGTCTCTGCTCTGTAGCTGTGTCAGGCTCCTGTAATGAGTCTCTGTGCTGTAGCTGTGTCAGGCTCCTGTAATGAGGCTGATTATCTGTCTCTGTGTGATGGATGAGATGGTGATGTACTGCTGTGGCCAATCAGGGTTCTGGCAGAGTGCCGGGTGGGCAGGTCTCCCTGGCCAATCGGGGAGGAGAGAGGGAGGCATAATGTCAGCAATATTAAAGACCCTCTCTGACACCTTCCTGTACAACATCTCTGAACATGACACCGGAGCAGTGCCACAGCAGGTGTGATGGATGTGCACTTCAGTCTCGCTTCTGATTGGCAATCCCCTAAACACACACACTGCTGATTGGTTAAAATGGAAATACTCAGTCGCTTATCCAAGTAACATGGCCTCCAAATGATCAATACCAATATTTGAGAACTTTCTTCCTTTTGAGGTATAAAAAAATCAATCTTGTGTGAATAAAATCAGTTTTATAGCATTATATTTCATCAGTATTTATTAGACTTATTTCTTTGACTTAAGTCTTCTGCTGCTGTAGCCTATCCTCTCAGAGGTTTGATGTGTTGTGTGTTCAGAGATGCTCTTCTGCATACCACTGTTGTAATGTGTGGTTATTTGCGTTACTGTCACCTTCCTGTCAGCTTTGACCAGTCTGGCCATTCTCCTCTGACCTCTCTCATTAACAATGCGTTTCTGTCTGCAGAACTGCTGATCACTGGATGTTTTTTCTTTTTTGCACCGTTCTTTGCAAACTCTAAAGACTATTGCGCATGAAAATCCCAGATCAGCAGTTTCTGAGATGCTCAAACCACCCTATCTGGGACCAACAATGATCCCACAGTCAAAGTTTCTTAGATTGCATTTTTCCACATTCTGATGGTTGTTGTGAACATTAACTGAAGCTCCTGAACCTTATCTGCATTATTTTCTGCATTGCACTACTGCCACATGATTGGCTGATTAGATAATCGCATGAATAAGTTGGTGTACCTAATAAAGTGCACAGTGAGTGTATTCTTATGCTGATGCGTTGAAGTGAGGCAGTCGCTGAATCTGCTCAAACTGGAGAGAGTGAATGAGTCATTCAAACAACACAATTCTGCATCAAAACAACAGTTAACTGGCACTTATGAAATACTGTAAACATAATTAGTGTATGTTACTAAAGCAGATGTTCTCCAGGACTGCATACTGGGAAATCAGTGTTAACAGCTGTCACTTACTCAAAATATGAAATTAGAGCTTCATCCACTAGAAATATTTGGGCTTGTAATTTTACTCACTGAAGTCATATTTTCTATGCCCACTGTGGGACATGTCTGTGTGTGTATTCCCACACTGTGTGTGTGTGTGTGTGTGTGTGTGTGTGTGTGTGTGTGTGTGTGTGTGTGTGTGTGTGTGTGTGTGTGTGTGTGTGTGTGTGTGTGTGTGTGTGTGTGTGTGTGTGTGTGTGTGTGTGTGTGTGTGTGTGTGTGTGTGTGTGTGTGTTCCTGCAGTGGGACGTGTGTGTTCCTGCAGTGGGACGTGTGTGTGTGTTCCTGCAGTGGGACGTTTGTGTTTGTGTGTGTGTATTCCTGCAGTGGGACATGTCTGTGTGTGTTTGTGTTTGTGTGTGTGTGTGTGTGTATTCCTGCAGTGGGACGTCTGTGTCTGTGTCTGTGTCTGTGTGTGTGTGTATTCCTGCAGTGGGACGTGTGTGTGTGTGTAAGCCCACAGTAAATGGTAAATGGTTGGCATTTATATAGGGCCTTTCCAAAAGTGCTGTACAATTGATGCTTCTCATTCACCCATTCATACACACACTCACACACCGACGGCGATTGACTGCCATGCAAGGCACTGACCAGCTCGTCAGGAGCATTTGGGGGTTAGGTGTCTTGCTCAGGGACACTTCGACACAGCCCGGGCGGGGGATCGAACCGGCAACCCTCCGACTGCCAGACGACTGCTCTTACTGCCTGAGCCATGTCGCCCACAGTGGGGCATGTCTGTGTGTGCATTCATGTTTTTTGGAGCCTGAAATTGAAGCTGAGCCAGATTTTGTAAATATACACACCAGGCATCCAAATCAGCCCCAGTCACTGGTACAAACTCTCTGTTCAGTCATTAGGGCCACCGCCATCCATGGCCCTCCCAATTTTAGATGTTTTTAAAAAAAATGTTTTTGTTGTTTTGTAGAAAGATATTTTAATTACATCACCTCCCCTACCTGGTCCGTGATGGGGTGTGTAATTGGTTCTGGCGATCGCTCTGGGGCAGGCCTGCAGGACAGCGAGACGGACTCTTGGAGGCAGCCCACATAATTAGACTGTGAGGTCTGAGGGACATTACATCACTCAGCAGTCTTTTTAATTGGCAAAAAGTGGGTCCAGAGAATCAACCCAGGCCCGCCGACTGATTCATTACATAACTGGGGATAGGAGGGATCCTCCCGACATTATCCTCTGCGCTCCGTCTTCTCACAAAGCCACAGGTCTCTCTTCATACAAGCACAAAAGACCCAAATAGGCTTGTTGCATTATTGCCTAATCAAACCAAGCATAGCACCCATATTGGTTAATGACATTACAGACTCATTAAATACACATTTTGGGAGATACTAGGCAACGCACGTACGCCTCCATTATTTACTGACATAATGAGCAGATTTTAAAATGCCCAGGCCAGCCCAAAGCAAACTGTTTATGTAGCAGCAGTGAGCCGGACGTGACTGGTGGGAGCACAGTGGCTTCCTGTCTGTCGGCGTATGAATAACTGCAGATCCTATGAATAACTGCAGATCTGAAGCAGCAGTTTAATAGTGCACTGTGACAGTGAGAGGTTTGGTTAGGACCTGTAAATTGAAATATTATAGCCTTATACTCCAGCACCTTACTGACCTGCTGGAGCATGGAGCCGGCCTTATACTCCAGCACCTTACTGACCTGCTGGAGCCTGGAGCCTGCCTTATACTCCAGCACCTTACTGACCTGCTGGAGCATGGAGCCTGCCTTATACTCCAGCACCTTACTGACCTGCTGGAGCCTGCCTTATACTCCAGCACCTCACTGACCTGCTGGAGCATGGAGCCTGCCTTATACTCCAGCACCTTACTGACCTGCTGGAGCCTGCCTTATACTCCAGCACCTTACTGACCTGCTGGAGCATGGAGCCGGCCTTATACTCCAGCACCTTACTGACCTGCTGGAGCATGGAGCCTGCCTTATACTCCAGCACCTTACTGACCTGCTGGAGCATGGAGCCGGCCTTATACTCCAGCACCTTACTGACCTGCTGGAGCCGGCCTTATACTCCAGCACCTTACTGACCTGCTGGAGCATGGAGCCGGCCTTATACTCCAGCACCTCACTGACCTGCTGGAGCCTGCCTTATACTCCAGCACCTTACTGACCTGCTGGAGCCTGCCTTATACTCCAGCACCTTACTGACCTGCTGGAGCATGGAGCCGGCCTTATACTCCAGCACCTTACTGACCTGCTGGAGCATGGAGCCGGCCTTATACTCCAGCACCTTACTGACCTGCTGGAGCCTGCCTTATACTCCAGCACCTTACTGACCTGCTGGAGCCGGCCTTATACTCCAGCACCTTACTGACCTGCTGGAGCCGGCCTTATACTCCAGCACCTTACTGACCTGCTGGAGCATGGAGCCGGCCTTATACTCCAGCACCTTACTGACCTGCTAGAGCCTGCCTTATACTCCAGCACCTTACTGACCTGCTGGAGCATGGAGCCGGCCTTATACTCCAGCACCTTACTGACCTGCTGGAGCCGGCCTTATACTCCAGCACCTTACTGACCTGCTGGAGCCTGCCTTATACTCCAGCACCTTACTGACCTGCTGGAGCATGGAGCCGGCCTTATACTCCAGCACCTTACTGACCTGCTGGAGCCTGCCTTATACTCCAGCACCTTACTGACCTGCTGGAGCCTGCCTTATACTCCAGCACCTTACTGACCTGCTGGAGCCGGCCTTATACTCCAGCACCTTACTGACCTGCTGGAGCCTGCCTTATACTCCAGCACCTTACTGACCTGCTGGAGCCGGCCTTATACTCCAGCACCTCACTGACCTGCTGGAGCCGGCCTTATACTCCAGCACCTTACTGACCTGCTGGAGCCTGCCTTATACTCCAGCACCTTACTGACCTGCTGGAGCCGGCCTTATACTCCAGCACCTTACTGACCTGCTGGAGCCGGCCTTATACTCCAGCACCTTACTGACCTGCTGGAGCCTGCCTTATACTCCAGCACCTTACTGACCTGCTGGAGCCTGCCTTATACTCCAGCACCTTACTGACCTGCTGGAGCATGGAGCCGGCCTTATACTCCAGCACCTTACTGACCTGCTGGAGCCTGCCTTATACTCCAGCACCTTACTGACCTGCTGGAGCCTGCCTTATACTCCAGCACCTTACTGACCTGCTGGAGCATGGAGCCGGCCTTATACTCCAGCACCTTACTGACCTGCTGGAGCCGGCCTTATACTCCAGCACCTTACTGACCTGCTGGAGCCGGCCTTATACTCCAGCACCTTACTGACCTGCTGGAGCCGGCCTTATACTCCAGCACCTTACTGACCTGCTGGAGCCGGCCTTATACTCCAGCACCTTACTGACCTGCTGGAGCCGGCCTTATACTCCAGCACCTTACTGACCTGCTGGAGCCTGCCTTATACTCCAGCACCTTACTGACCTGCTGGAGCCTGCCTTATACTCCAGCACCTTACTGACCTGCTGGAGCATGGAGCCGGCCTTATACTCCAGCACCTTACTGACCTGCTGGAGCCTGCCTTATACTCCAGCACCTTACTGACCTGCTGGAGCCTGCCTTATACTCCAGCACCTTACTGACCTGCTGGAGCATGGAGCCGGCCTTATACTCCAGCACCTTACTGACCTGCTGGAGCATGGAGCCGGCCTTATACTCCAGCACCTTACTGACCTGCTGGAGCATGGAGCCGGCCTTATACTCCAGCACCTTACTGACCTGCTGGAGCCGGCCTTATACTCCAGCACCTTACTGACCTGCTGGAGCCGGCCTTATACTCCAGCACCTTACTGACCTGCTGGAGCCGGCCTTATACTCCAGCACCTTACTGACCTGCTGGAGCCGGCCTTATACTCCAGCACCTTACTGACCTGCTGGAGCCTGCCTTATACTCCAGCACCTTACTGACCTGCTGGAGCCTGCCTTATACTCCAGCACCTTACTGACCTGCTGGAGCATGGAGCCGGCCTTATACTCCAGCACCTTACTGACCTGCTGGAGCCTGCCTTATACTCCAGCACCTTACTGACCTGCTGGAGCATGGAGCCGGCCTTATACTCCAGCACCTCACTGACCTGCTGGAGCCTGCCTTATACTCCAGCACCTTACTGACCTGCTGGAGCCGGCCTTATACTCCAGCACCTTACTGACCTGCTGGAGCCGGCCTTATACTCCAGCACCTTACTGACCTGCTGGAGCCTGCCTTATACTCCAGCACCTCACTGACCTGCTGGAGCATGGAGCCTGCCTTATACTCCAGCACCTCACTGACCTGCTGGAGCCTGGAGCCGGCCTTATACTCCAGCACCTTACTGACCTGCTGGAGCATGGAGCCTGCCTTATACTCCAGCACCTTACTGACCTGCTAGAGCCTGCCTTATACTCCAGCACCTTACTGACCTGCTGGAGCATGGAGCCGGCCTTATACTCCAGCACCTTACTGACCTGCTGGAGCCTGCCTTATACTCCAGCACCTTACGGACCTGCTGGAGCATGGAGCCTGCCTTATACTCCAGCACCTCACTGACCTGCTGGAGCCTGGAGCCGGCCTTATACTCCAGCACCTTACTGACCTGCTGGAGCATGGAGCCTGCCTTATACTCCAGCACCTTACTGACCTGCTAGAGCCTGCCTTATACTCCAGCACCTTACTGACCTGCTGGAGCATGGAGCCGGCCTTATACTCCAGCACCTTACTGACCTGCTGGAGCCTGCCTTATACTCCAGCACCTTACGGACCTGCTGGAGCATGGAGCCTGCCTTATACTCCAGCACCTTACTGACCTGCTAGAGCCTGCCTTATACTCCAGCACCTTACTGACCTGCTGGAGCCTGCCTTATACTCCAGCACCTTACTGACCATTAGAGCAGCATGAAGAGTCGCCTCAGACTCTATGTGAGATAATCAAGCCCTGCTGTTATTAAACCTCTGTGTGATAATCAAGCCCTGCTGTTATTAAAAATTGCTTTGATTTCTTCAAAGCCATTATAAATGACAGTGATCCTGCTCCTGTGTTCTCTCCTCAATTAGTTTTTACTGAATGCCAGAAAGCCCCGCCCACCACTCTGTCTGTCTTTCCTCTCCTCTTGATTGATGGAGATGACATATTCACTTAGCTTCAGCACTTCGCATAAGGAGCGCCCGCGTGGGAATAAAGGCACAAACGCTTGTCCCTGGGGCAGTACCCTGTAGGTACTTACAGACAGTAATATATTACTTTTCTGTACCTTTTTTGCTTACAAAATGTATTATTGTACTTTAAGGCTACATTTGGATAAAATGATTTTTGGAAAAATACCTCCACTGTTACTTCATTTCTGAGAGCGTAGATGTGTCTGCATGAACTCTAAGCACTGAGAAACACTCAAAGCTGAAACAGGAAGCATGTTCTCGCTGGTGAATGCATGGCCCTGGTTTTACAGATTCAATGTGTTAATGTCTCTGGATGTTCATGTGTGTCGTGTTGTATGGAGACCCACAGAGAGATTACATTACATTACATTACATTACATTACATTACATTACATTACATCCCTGAATGGGGTTATTCTCTCACTCATTCTGAAGCCAGATTATGTCTGAGCAGTGTGTGAGTGTGAGTGTGAGTGTGCGTGCGTGTGTGTGAGAATGTGTGTATGAGAGTGAGAATGAGTGTGCGTGTGTGTGTGAGACAGAATATTCCTGACATATATACTCCAGGAAGGTCCTGCCTCTGGTGAAGTGGCAGGTTGCAGGTTCTGTTCCCAGGTGGGGCACTGCTGCTGAACTTGCCTCAGTGAAATATACAGCTGGGCAGAACATAGATTTTATGTAAAGAAGGTCAGCTTCCAGATGTCAGTAACTTCTAAATGCTTAACCTGTACAGAAACCTAGACCACTAAACAAATCTGGGAAAGTTTAAGGGAAAATGGGATTGGGTTAAAATAAATACAGGCAAATGTTCCTGTACTCCTGTTTGGGTGTAAAATGTAATAAGATTAAGAACTGCCAGCTCCTATAAACTGTTACTAATAGGTTTCCGGTGGTTAATAGCGCTTGTGTTCAATTGGAATTTAACATTCAGATCAATCACATTAATTCACATTTCTAAAGCATTAATGCTTCCCAACTTTAACATTGTACCATATGTCATTGTCAGGCAGGGACCACAAAGGACCTAATTGTTTCATTATACGCACATCCACGTACACGCACACGCACACACACATACACACATACATGTACACCCACACACAAACACGCACACACACGTACACACACGCACACATGCACATACACGTACACACACACTCACTCTCACACACACAAATGCACACGCACTCACAAACACTCTCTCATGCACATATACACACTCACACTCACAAACGCACACGTACACACACACACACACTCTCTCACATACATACACACACACACACACACCACACACACACACACGCTCACATACACACACACGCACACACACACACACATGCACGCACACACACACACACACACAGCACACACTACACACCACACCA
Organism: Conger conger; assembly: GCF_963514075.1. Taxonomy (NCBI): domain Eukaryota; kingdom Metazoa; phylum Chordata; class Actinopteri; order Anguilliformes; family Congridae; genus Conger; species Conger conger. The sequence continues at coordinate 424,187 of NC_083762.1, read as the reverse complement.
CACACACACACACACACACGCTCACACACACACACACGCACGCACACACACACACATGTACACGCACACACATGCACATGCACGCACACACACACATACACTCATAGTGCACATCAGTTGCCTCACACACACACACACACTGTTACAGAGCACTAAAATACATTGTGATGGTTTATCAGTGATTTAAACCAGGGACAGCCAGGTACAGTATGTCTGTGTCAAGCTAAATTTGTACAGAGCGATGAGAACATTTCACACATAAAAACCAGCATATTGTGAAATTGACAGTTTTCAGTTTGGACCTGATTAGCCCATGTCATCCAAAGGCATCATACTGGGACAGTCCTGCAAAACTGAATTCTTCCACAGATCCAGAGAAATAGTCATATTTATTTGTTCTTGATATTTCTAAAAGAGCGTGACAGCTTCCAGGGGTGAAAGAGACTGAATGTGTCAGAATAGACATAACCCTTTAACCCAGCACAGCTCTAACCCAGCACAGCTTTAACCCAGCACAGCTTTAACCCAGCACAGCTCTAACCCAGCACAGCTCTAACCCAGCACAGCTCTAACCCAGCACAGCTCTAACCCAGCACAGCTTTAACCCAGCACAGCTCTAACCCAGCACAGCTCTAACCCAGCACAGCTTTAACCCAGCACAGCTCTAACCCAGCACAGCTCTAACCCAGCACAGCTTTAACCCAGCACAGCTTTAACCCAGCACAGCTCTAACCCAGCACAGCTTTAACCCAGCACAGCTCTAACCCAGCACAGCTCTAACCCAGCACAGCTCTAACCCAGCACAGCCCAGCACAGCTTGAACCCAGCACAGCTTGAACCCAGCACAGCTCTAACCCAGCACAGCTCTCACCCAGCACAGCTCTAACCCAGCACAGCTTTAACCCAGCACAGCTCTCACCCAGCACAGATCTAACCCTTTCAGCGCTTTAACCCAGCACAGCTCTAACCCAGCACAGCTTTAACCATTCAGAGCCCTAACCCAGGAGAGCGCTAACCCAGGAGAACTTTAACCCAGCAGAGGGGTGGGGGGTGGGGTGGGGTGGGGTAGTCTGTGCTGTGGGGTGCAGGGTGGGGTAGTCTGTGCTGTGGGGTGCAGGGTGGGGTAGTCTGTGCTGTGGGGTGCAGGGTGGGGTAGTCTGTGCTGTGGGGTGCAGGGTGGGGTAGTCTGTGCTGTGGGGTGCAGGGTGGGGTAGTCTGTGCTGTGGGGGGCAGTCGGAGCGTGTTGGGTGGCAGAATGCCTTGCCTCTGGGAATGGGCTCTGGGTGAGTTTATTTCCCCTCTCTCTCAGCAGGCCCTTTGGAAGCCAGCCTGTGGTGATCGCAGAGGTCATGAACTCATTGATCAAACGCAGCGATGAGATTCAGCTCTCGAGGTAATAATGTCCTGAAGGCATACTAACAGCCTGGGGCGACAGACAGATTTCTGAGTGAGCTTTAAATACACAGAGAAAGGCCTGTGACCCACAGGCAGAGATAAGAGAAGGATTTCTGATTTATTTTCAGTTCAGAAAGATCCATCAGTGGATGTCTTGATTTAAATATAATGATCACCCCACTCACCTCCTTAAGTATGATAATATGCATGACAAGATCATACCGTTGTACTGATGGTTGGTGCATTAAACAGAACCGATCACTCCACCGGAGATATTAGATCACTATTCCAACTACAGGGGGTCTAAAGGAGAGAAGCAGGATTTCTGGCGGTTAATAGGGCTGTTTGATTCAGCTCCATTTCCATGGTGACACAAATACTAACATTTATTACTGCACATCTGCAGCTCTGAGGCCGTTCTGTCATACAGGAATCATACATCGGACTATCATCCGGCCAGACCTCAAACGGTACAGTCGCACTGACTGAGAATAAGCAGCAGATGTGTTTCTGCAATGTAGAGACCAGTCGCTTGTGCTAAACTGTGTTTCTATAATCTAGAGACCATTTGCTTGTGCTAAACGTTTTCTGTCTTGTAGAGACCAGTCGCTTTGCTAAACTGTGTTTCTGTAATGTAGAGACCAGTCGCTTGTGCTGAACTGTGTTTCTGTAATGTAGAGATCAGTCGCTTGTGCTAAACTGTGTTTCTGCAATGTAGAGACCAGTCGCTTGTGCTAAACTGTGTTTCTATAATCTAGAGACCATTTGCTTGTGCTAAACGTTTTCTGTCTTGTAGAGACCAGTCGCTTTGCTAAACTGTGTTTCTGTAATGTAGAGACCAGTCGCTTGTGCTAAACTGTGTTTCTATAATCTAGAGACCATTTGCTTGTGCTAAACGTTTTCTGTCTTGTAGAGACCAGTCGCTTTGCTAAACTGTGTTTCTGTAATGTAGAGACCAGTCGCTTGTGCTGAACTGTGTTTCTGTAATGTAGAGACCAGTCGCTTGTGCTGAACGTTTATAGATCAGATGTGCATGGGTGATTGATTCTGTGCACTCAGTAAAAACACTTTCATTTCCAAAAATGGATTTATACTCCTCCTAAAATCTGTGGAGCTCACTCACACACACACACTCTCTCTCACACACACACACACACACACACACCTGACAGAGCCCATTCCGTGGTCCTCACAGTTAATCTAACAGACGCTCAGACCCAGCACTTTCTCCCAAACCTTCACCCCTTATTAATATTCTAATAATATTCTACTTATGAAGGAGTTTGATGAGCCACTGTAATGCTGCTTATCCTGTGGCAGTGGTCAGAGATGGGTAACTGGGTGTCAGTTGGGTAATTGAAGCTAAGGAAGGCTGGGCTTGGTTAGTACTCAATCTAAGCAGGGCTGGGATTGGTTAGAGCTGAATCTAAGCAGGGCTGGGATTGGTTAGAGCTGAATCTAAGCAGGGCTGGGATTGGTTAGAGCTGAATCTAAGCAGGGCTGGGATTGGTTAGAGCTGAATCTAAGCAGGCCTGGGATTGGTTAGAGCTGAATCTAAGCAGGGCTGGGATTGGTTAGAGCTGAATCGAAGCAGGGCTGGGATTGGTTAGAGCTGAATCTGAGCAGGGCTGGGATTGGTTAGAGCTGAATCTAAGCAGGGCTGGGATTGGTTAGAGCTGAATCTAAGCAGGGCTGGGATTGGCTAGAGCTGAATCTAAGCAGGGCTGGGATTGGTTAGAGCTGAATCTAAGCAGGACCAGCACAAGCTATGTTTTGAAACAGCTGGTAGCTGGTAATTTCAAGATGGTCATTGCTGGATTTTACACCAGGGTTGGTTAATCCTGGTATTTGGTTTTAGTTTCACTCTACCATAGGATCTACATCCCTGTGGGGTCACTGTAGGCATTACGTCGTGCATTCTCCTCATTGTGCAGGTAGGGATGGGTTGTGGGTTGTGACGGTGTCTTCGATGTGATGGGTGCCGTGCTGTGGCTGATTACAGATGATGAAAACTACAGTATCCAGGATGTGATGGGTGCTGTGCTGTGGCTGATTACAGATGATGAAAACTACAGTATCCAGGATGTGATGGGTGCTGTGCTGCGGCTGATTACAGATGATGAAAACTACAGTACCCAGGGATGTGATGGGTGCTGTGCTGCGGCTGATTACAGATGATGAAAACTACAGTATACAGTACACATACAGGATGTGATGGGTGCTGTGCTGTGGCTGATTACAGATGATGAAAACTACAGTATACAGTACACATACAGGATGTGATGGGTGCTGTGCTGTGGCTGATTACAGATGATGAAAACTACAGTATACAGTACACATACAGGATGTGATGGGTGCTGTGCTGTGGCTGATTACAGATGATGAAAACTACAGTATACAGTACACATACAGGATGTGATGGGTGCTGTGCTGTGGCTGATTACAGATGATGAAAACTACAGTATACAGTACACATACAGGATGTGATGGGTGCTGTGCTGTGGCTGATTACAGATGATGAAAACTACAGTATACAGTACACATACAGGATGTGATGGGTGCTGTGCTGTGGCTGATTACAGATGATGAAAACTACAGTACCCAGGGATGTGATGGGTGCTGTGCTGCGGCTGATTACAGATGATGAAAACTACAGTATACAGTACACATACAGGATGTGATGGGTGCTGTGCTGTGGCTGATTACAGATGATGAAAACTACAGTATACAGTACACATACAGGATGTGATGGGTGCTGTGCTGTGGCTGATTACAGATGATGAACACTACAGTATACAGTACACATACAGGATGTGATGGGTGCCGTGCTGTGGCTGATTACAGATGATGAAAACTACAGTATACAGTACACATACAGGATGTGATGGGTGCTGTGCTGTGGCTGATTACAGATGATGAAAACTACAGTATACAGTACACATACAGGATGTGATGGGTGCTGTGCTGTGGCTGATTACAGATGATGAACACTACAGTATACAGTACACATACAGGATGTGATGGGTGCTGTGCTGTGGCTGATTACAGATGATGAACACTACAGTATACAGTACACATACAGGATGTGATGGGTGCTGTGCTGCGGCTGATTACAGATGATGAACACTACAGTATACAGGGATGTGATGGGTGCTGTGCTGTGGCTGATTACAGATGATGAAAACTACAGTATACAGGATGTGATGGGTGCTGTGCTGTGGCTGATTACAGATGATGAACACTACAGTATACAGTACACATACAGGATGTGATGGGTGCTGTGCTGTGGCTGATTACAGATGATGAACACTACAGTATACAGTACACATACAGGATGTGATGGGTGCTGTGCTGTGGCTGATTACAGATGATGAACACTACAGTATACAGTACACATACAGGATGTGATGGGTGCTGTGCTGTGGCTGATTACAGATGATGAAAACTACAGTATACAGTACACATACAGGATGTGATGGGTGCTGTGCTGTGGCTGATTACAGATGATGAACACTACAGTATACAGTACACATACAGGATGTGATGGGTGCTGTGCTGTGGCTGATTACAGATGATGAACACTACAGTATACAGTACACATACAGGATGTGATGGGTGCTGTGCTGTGGCTGATTACAGATGATGAAAACTACAGTATACAGTACACATACAGGATGTGATGGGTGCTGTGCTGTGGCTGATTACAGATGATGAACACTACAGTATACAGTACACATACAGGATGTGATGGGTGCTGTGCTGTGGCTGATTACAGATGATGAACACTACAGTATACAGTACACATACAGGATGTGATGGGTGCTGTGCTGCGGCTGATTACAGATGATGAACACTACAGTATACAGTACACATACAGGATGTGATGGGTGCTGTGCTGTGGCTGATTACAGATGATGAACACTACAGTATACAGTACACATACAGGATGTGATGGGTGCTGTGCTGCGGCTGATTACAGATGATGAACACTACAGTATACAGTACACATACAGGATGTGATGGGTGCTGTGCTGTGGCTGATTACAGATGATGAAAACTACAGTACCCAGGGATCTGATGGGTGCTGTGCTGTGGCTGATTACAGATGATGAAAACTACAGTATACAGTACACATACAGGATGTGATGGGTGCTGTGGCTGATTACAGATGATGAACACTACAGTATACAGTACACATACAGGATGTGATGGGTGCTGTGCTGTGGCTGATTACAGATGATGAACACTACAGTATACAGTACACATACAGGATGTGATGGGTGCTGTGCTGTGGCTGATTACAGATGATGAACACTACAGTATACAGGATGTGATGGGTGCTGTGGCTGATTACAGATGATGAACACTACAGTATACAGTACACATACAGGATGTGATGGGTGCTGTGCTGTGGCTGATTACAGATGATGAACACTACAGTATACAGTACACATACAGGATGTGATGGGTGCTGTGCTGTGGCTGATTACAGATGATGAACACTACAGTATACAGTACACATACAGGATGTGATGGGTGCTGTGCTGTGGCTGATTACAGATGACTGCTCTCTGCACTGTCTCTGGGAGTTCTGGGACACAAGAAAACAAATTGTTCCAAACATTGAGCAGGCAGACCATTCCACCCAACTGTGCTGAAATACCTCTTCCTGTGGACCAGTTTGGGCAAAGCACCACTGAAGAAGAACTGAGTATGATCAAATTCAATATCAAAGTGATACTGTACTTGCATTTTTTTTAGTTCATCTGTTTTTGCCTCTCGTATTGCTTACACCACCGCAATCTATTTCTACAATAATTTGTAATTATAATAATAATGTTGTTATTTAGCTGAGACTTTTATCCAAAGCGACTTACCATTAATCAGACTAAGCAGGAGACAATCCTCCCCTGGAGCAATGCAGGGTTAAGGGCCTAACTCAAGGGCCCAACGGCTGTGCGGATCTTATTGTGGCTACACTGGGGATCGAACCACCGACCTTGCGTGTCCCAGTCATGTACCTTAGCCACTAGGCTACAGGCTGCCCCAGTCATGTACCTTAGCCACTAGGCTACAGGCTGCCCCAGTCATGTACCTTAGCCACTAGGCTCCAAGCTGCCCCAGTCATGTACCTTAGCCACTAGGCTCCAAGCTGCCCCAGTCATGTACCTTAGCCACTAGGCTCCAAGCTGCCCCAGTCATGTACCTTAGCCACTAGGCTTCAAGCTGCCCCAGTCATGTACCTTAGCCACTAGGCTCCAAGCTGCCCCAGTCATGTACCTTAGCCACTAGGCTTCAAGCTGCCCCAGTCATGTACCTTAGCCACTAGGCTCCAAGCTGCCCCAGTCATGTACCTTAGCCACTAGGCTCCAAGCTGCCCCAGTCATGTACCTTAGCCACTAGGCTCCAAGCTGCCCCAGTCATGTACCTTAGCCACTAGGCTCCAAGCTGCCCAT